>NC_051403.1:41867135-41894430 GCF_015228065.2 Penaeus monodon
TATTATAACTGTAATAATAACATAATAATAATAATAATAAGTATAATAATAATGTTAATAGTCGTTATAATATCGTTATTAATATTATTATTGTTATTATTATCATTATTATCATTTTTACTAGTAGTATAATTGCAAAAATAATTATTATAACAGTAATAATTACTGTAATTACGATATTAATTAAAATAATGATATAAATAATTATTATAATATCGTTATTATTTTATTATTATTGTTATTTTATTATTATTGTTGTTATTAGTATAGTTTCAAAATTATATATTATAACTGCAATAATTGCAATAATAATGATAATAATTGCAATAATGATGATAATAATTGCAATAATGATGATAATGATAATATTGATGATAATCATGATAATAATGATGACAATAACAGGAATTGTCTCCATTTATAATAAAAAAGGTAAAAGAAAATAATTCCCAAAAGTCGAAAAAGCGGCAAAATCTAGCGAAATATAGCCTTTTGAGAGTATACTCCAAAATGACGTTTTTTCGATTTCTCTGATGATTTTGGCAATTATTAGGGTAATAATGATAATTGTCTCCATTTATAATAAAAAAAAAAGGTAAAAGAAAATAATTCCCAAAAGTCGAAAAAGCGGCAAAATCTAGCGAAATATATCCTTTTAATATAATAGTCTATGTTCAAACTGGAAGATAGCTCTGGCCGCTCGTTTTCAACTCGTATTTCATTGTAAATATAATTATTTGCTTTGGTTTGTAAATATAATTATTTGCTTTTGGTTATCTTTATATTTTAAAAGTTTGACTGGCTGGACTGCAGCATAGGATTATGATACTTAATTACCCGTTATTGATTTATTAAATAGTAAGTTACATATATATATTTCACTTGTGCCACAAGAAAATGAATGCTCTTTAGCTGTTCTTTCCTACTTGCGCCAACACCACCACAAAATACGGAGAAAAATACTTATCTAATGGTTATTTTCATAAAATCCGGGGGGGGGGGGGTCAACGGGAGCGTATGTCCAGCCAGTCGTGAGCGTGAGCGTGAACTCTCGCGCCCTTGAAAATCACTACCAGGGGGCACGACCTAGAACGGCTCTGATTGGCTGGAGCTACACGCCCGTTAACCTGATTGGTCTATACGTAATACGGGGGTACATCTTTTAGAAATAAAATTTGAGTGGAATAGAATACTAAAAATAAATTCAGTAAAATGTGGCAATAAAAAGCACCTTACAAAACATATAGGAAAATAGATAAAACATAATAGAGAAAAATAATAAAAACTGTATACAAGAAAATAAAATAGTGTATGCTTAAAATAAAAGAAAATGTAATGTAATTGTTCACAGAGAACGGAAGTTGGCCATTTTAGGTGGTATTCGTATACATCCAGACAAGTAGATATGTACGTATATGTAAAGATTAAAATCCAGGTGGACCTCAGGGTACACTACAGCATTCCTCCCAGGGGCGGGAGTCGCGAAGTTGGGCGAAGCGACAAGACATCTGTGGCATACATCACTGTCTGAGGATAGTCTGAATCGGGTTTGAGAGTACTGTGCCATTACATAGTTCTGTGGGAGAAATCAACAGATAAGTATACATTCACATATTTTGAGTTGGGTGAAACAAGCATGAAAGAACTGCCGAAACTTTAACTTGTGCAAACTGAGTGATTTACAGGTTGATTTCCAAGTTAAAAGGATAAATCGAACAAACAAGATTAAAACGAGTAAAGTAGTTAAAACAACGAGAGCGATATAAGACATATGAAAAAAACGAGAGATAAAATGTTCATATAATAGACATTAAGTAGAACCATTTATATAAATGCCATGTAAGAATTTCTGAGTGCACCCACCTTCACGACCGTGAACTTTAACATTCATAAACAATTACTCATGCACTCACACTTCCACACAGCAGGAGCAATACTAATGATTATCAATACCACGTTCTGAGTAGGTGCCAGGATATTCGTCTCCATCACTGTCCCCATCCTCACGGTCTGTAAGCATTTCACTCGATTCTGGTACAGCGTCGAAATCAAAGTTCATAGGTGGATACGGTAACTGGTCACTCTCCTCTACAAAGTCTATCTCTGACGCAGGAACAAATGGCCTGAGCTGATTTGCATGGACCCGCATAGTACGATGAGGTTGCTGCAACTCTAATATATCATAGACAACAGGACCAACCTTCTTTAGAACCCGAAATGGTCCCTTCCACCGGCTATCTAGGGCTCTTGTTCTACCTTCTACCATGCGTAAAACTAAAGATCCTTCACTTAAATGTAGAGGTTTCATCTTTCTATCATAATACCTCTTGTTGGCTTCGCGAGTTTCTAGGGTCGCCTTTATTGCTATACGGCGAGCCTCAGCAAGTCCCTTCATCATCAACCCCTCATCAGCAGTCTGCAGATTTGTCAGACCGCGACGAAAAAGTGCCATTCTCCCGGTCAGTAGGTACAAAGGTTGATCCCTGGTAGACCGATGGATGGCAGAGTTGAGGGCAAAGCGTACAGCTGGCAGGTGGGTAGGCCACTGTGAAGGAGACCGTTGTACCAGGGTTGCAAGAGCGTCTTTCACTACCCTGTTGCTCCTTTCAACTACACCATTAGATTGTGGGTGGTATGCAACAGAAAAGGAATGTTTCACCTCTAACTCCTTTAAGAGTGAACGCCACTCAACAGAAGAAAACTCCAAGCCATTATCTGTGTGGAGTTGGGCTGGAGGACCAAACAAGGTAATGAAGTGGTCAACAAAAGCTTTCAAAACTCTGCTCGCAGACTTATCCCTAAGGGGGAGCTTGAGGTGGTGGATGTCCTTGCATAGGTGCTCTAACTACTGGAGACTTGCGCCGTTGACACGTTTCACATCCTGCAACATATGTTCGTGCTAAGTGAAGCATGTTCGGGAAGAACCAGTTATTACGTAGATTCTGATAAGTGCGCAGAGCTCCTGGATGGGCTGCCATTGGAGGTTGGTGAGCCATGTGTAATGCCTGGTTACATAAATGTTGTGGCACATAAATCTGTTTGACAACACGATCGGGAAAATGGTGAAGGTGGTATAATACTCCATCGTGTGTTTCAAAGTTGCTCATAGCTGCGGGTGGACGAATAGTAGGCAGTGACTGACGTCTCTCGAGCCAGGCTATCAGATCTGCAGATCTCTCATCTGATGAGAGGCTAAAGAGGTAAGGTTGGGCATCTGACGTGGTTGTTCATCTTGCAGCTGCTGATCCTGCACTGATGGGGGTATTTCCAGTTGTGGAGCATCAGAATTTGGCTCAGGCTCAGCATCAGAGCTTTCTACAGGACAAGCATAATCAGGAGATCGGGTAGGCTCTCCTGGGAGTCTGGATAGAAGGTCAGGGACATAATTACTTGCTCCTTGCTTATAATGTAGTGTAAAATCATAGTCAGATAACTCATGTGCAAATCTACTTAGCCTCGTACTCTTGGTCTTTCTTGAAAAGACGTATGTTAGTGGACTATGGTCCGTCCAGACAGTGAAGCATCTACCATATATGTAGGGATCAAAGATTCTAATGGCCTCTGCAACTGCAAGGGCCTCCAAATCAATAATGGGATAACGAGATTCGGCATCCTTTAGTATCCTTGACCAATATGCAACAGCATGTGGTGACCCATCTTCATCCCTCTGGAGGAGAACAGCACCAAGAGCCTGACCACTAGCATCAGTGTGGACCTCGAATGCTCGGTCAAAATCTGGAAGGCGCAGGACAGGTGCTGTAACCAAGGCCTTCTTCAGTGTGTCAAAGGCCTGTTGAGCTGCATCTCCCCATTCAAATCTCACATTCTTCTTGGTGAGCTGAGTCAGTGGTTTAGCAATAGTGGCAAAGTGTGGAATGTGCCGCCTAAAAAATCCACAAGCACCAAGAAACTTGCGGATGTCATGTGCTGATCTGGGTCGCCTCATGGCTGCAATTGCTAGCACCTTGTCAGGGTTCGGTCAGACGCCATCTTTCCCAATAATAAAACCGAGTAGTTTCACTTCCTGTTGAGCAAATTCACACTTAAAGAGGTTAAGTTTCATGCCTGCATTTTCAAGGAGACCTAAAGTCTCTTGTAGATGATTCAGGTGAGCGTCAAAGGATGTAGATGCAACCACAACGTCATCTAGGTAGGCAAGAGTGTGTCGCCCAAGAACAGATGAGAGGACAACATCCATGGTCCTCTGAAATGTCGTAGGGGCCGTTGACAGTCCGAATGGAAGACGTCGGAACTGATACAGGCGATTTCCATCTGTAAAAGCCGTCTTTGGGCGGTCTTCAGGGTGGACAGAAATGGCCCAATATGCAGCTCGGCTATCGAGAACAGTAAACCATGTCTTCCCAGATAGAGAGTCCATGAGCTCATCTATCCTAGGAAGCGGATAGCTGTCGGGGGTGGTTACCCTGTTGAGGCCTCGATAGTCCACACAAAAACGTACCCAGCCATCTTGCTTTTTAACAAGAACAACTGGTGATAACCATGGGCTCACAGAAGGTTCTATCACACCTTGTTGTATCATTGTCTTACACTCCTGCTTGATGATTTCCTTCGTGCTCTGCGGCAGTCTCCACTGACGTACACAAACAGGAACATTGGTATCAGTGTGGATTCGATGCTCAATACCAGGGACAGTTCCTACTGAGTGTTTGTCCCCTGTGAATAGTCTGGGAAATCTCCTCAAGACACCTGTTAGTCGAGACCTCTGTTCGGATTTTAGGTGACTTAGTCTTAGCTGTTCCTCTGGCAAAAAGAAATTATCTGTGTTAGGTGGCGGTGTGGCACTGGCGACACCCTGCTGGGTTTCACTGCCAATATGGCAAAGCTCATCAATGGCAGGTGTCTCAGGATATACAAAAAACTCATCAGGCTCATAACCAAAGTCAAGGCACGCATCAAAACTTTCAAATCCGTCTTCAATGAACCCATGCTCTTCAGACGATTCATTCAGTACATTACTTTGATAACCAGAGTCAAGAGCTTCAACATTAGTTTCTTCCAGAGAGCCAAGATTTCCATCAGACACATCATCATGTGGTGAGTGAAGGAACTTGGGAGCTTGTTTAACAGTGATTTCGTTGACAGCACCCCCTGAGGGTGTCTGAAGGAACTGTGAGGTGGGGTGAATATCTGACCCCCTAACTTCACTCACTTCACTAGCACTTACGAGTTCTGCATAACCCACAACAGTACCGGGACTTACTTTCCGGGGCTTTGGGGCAGTATTTACCACCCAAACGCTTGACCTCCGTTCTTGAACGGTGATAAGGTGCGTGGAACGAGCAAACAAGACATATTACCTTCGATAACAGCAACATGGGTTTCATCCGGAACACTACGCGAAAGGGAAGCAGCTACAAATCTACCAGCTCTGGGTTCGATGGTTGTTGCTTCAGTCACATGTACAGGCGAGACGTAACGAGGTTGCAAGGGAATGAAGGGCTCCGGAAGCTCTCCCTTGGACTCTGACATGCAGGAACCTCACAACAGTGCAAAGACTCCTCACCCACAAACGTAATTTCATGACGGTGACCATCTAACTCCAAGTAACTGTCACTGGAGTTTGGTAAAATACACAGAATCACAGGAAATCTCCTAAGCATATCCATCCCAACGAGCATGTTCCCTGGAAAATGAATGCCAGAGGTGATACAGGTCCTGTGTACAAGGTCCAGATCAGGGCGAATGGTGAACTTCAGATCAGCTTCAGCTTCAACAGATTTGGGCATCCCAGCAACTCCTTTAAGGGTCCGAGAGCTTAGCAGCATGCGGATGCCAGGCAAAAGTATGGCTGCTTCCTCCTTCAATACTGTCACCTCTGAACCAGTATCTATAAAACAGGTCACTTCTTTTCCGTTAACTGGCAAGATGACCTGCGGTCGTCCCCTCAGTGTCGGCATAGCCTTCTCGGTTGGTGACCTCCCTTGGACTGGAACTGCTGCCTGAGGGATGGGAGTTTTGCCCTGGACGGCTGGTGTGAAAGGGACAGGAAGCTAAGAAGCGGCCAGGCTCCCCACATCCATAACACACACGCTTGTTAGCACGGCACTCTGAAGTGTTATGCCCCTCGAGACGATGATATTCACACCAGGGGCGACGATGACTACTGTTGCGACGGGGTGACGACGTCTGTTGAGTGCGCCGTCGATTGTCCTGACATTTCGGAGACCAGTGAACACGCTGCTTAGGAGGAGGGATCCATTGCTGGTGATGTGGTTGGGGTGACAATGATCCCTGGGTGCCTTGTATAGCTGCTGCTTGGAATGGCCCATCACTATAATACTCTAGTGCGGGCGTGGCACCTTCTGCTTGTGGCTCAGCTACTGGTGGGTAACCCAGGGGCATGGGCATTTCATAAGGGAGTGGGTGCTTATGCTGCTGTTTGGTGACCTGATCCCTACTTGGAGTGCCATTAAAATTCGGCAGGACGGCCTTTACCCCAACTGTTGCATCCCATATGGCCTGGCACTTCTCTGCCATACTGCATGCTGATGTGAAGTCCAGTAGCAAGAGCTGCCGTCGAAGCCAAGTTGGTAAACCTGCTGTGAAGGTCCTTCGGAGCAGGCCTTCCACATCTCCAATCTCACAAGGGTAGTCACGAGCTCCTTGCAAGACTGCCATCTCGATTGCCTGATAATAATCCAGGGGTGATTGTCCAGGTGTCATCCGGGACTGAGCAAGCATGTCAAAAAACCGTTCTGGTGTACATGTCCCCCGAAACTTATTCCTCATTTTTGCCTTAAACTCATGCCATATGGTAATATCCTTAAACATGGGCCCTAAGAGCACCATCTGCGCATACCCACGAGCTCTTCCCCTAGCCATACGAATAAAGCATCGTCTGTAGCAGGGCGTGTCAGCATCTCGATGGTAGCAATCCACGATTCCACCTCTCTATTACGTTGTAGCGCATGTGACACTGGGGTTTCTCCATAAAACACGGGTATCTCATCACGGCCATACAGTGCTGGAGGCATTACGTGATGATCTGGAGGGCGGAAGCTAACAGGAGACACATTGTGAAGATTTCGGGCAGGATGCTGAGGGTGTGGCTGCTGACACATCTCTTTGTTAACAATGGTGGACACAGGCTGCATAGGGGCATCTCTTAGTGGTGCTAGGTGTTGTGGCTCTTCAATAGATGGTGCAGAGTGGCTGGTCTCGTTGAGTGGTGTTTGGTGCGATGACTGGGTTCGTCGTAAGGCTGCATTCTCTTCCTCCAGCACAGCCACAAGAGCCAAGACACACTGGAGCTGAGCAGTTAATTCAGACATACTCGGCACAATGGTTGCTGAATCCTGAAGTACTCCCGGAGGTTGCATCTCCAAGCCATCCTGGAGAGGTGTGTCTACAGCTGGAGCCTCTTCCCTTGACGTGGTCTCAGAGTCCATGTGAGAAGAGTCCTGTTGCATAAGCGATCCTGTGGGGGTTGCTCCATGTGAGCTTTGACGTTGAGATGGCTTGTGCTTCCCCATTAAGCGTACCGACCTACGCACTATCCTCCTTGTGGCACTTGGAAGCAGAGTAGTTCGTCGCCGGGGCTTTCGTCGCACCTCATATGCCAACAAGCATGGAACACTACTTAACCCGTCACTGCATGCACCACCGTCACAAGAGAACAGATCCTTACAACCAGGAGAAGACACCTTGACTCATGTACAGATCCACTTCTATTAATATCCTAGCTACAAGTTATACTCACATACCAATTGTTAAGGTTCACTTCATGGGCTTCCTGCTATCATATGCTCATCCACATACACGGAACAATCTCATCTAACCAGATTCAAGGTCGTGAAGTCTCGTCCTCTCGCAGGAGGTCTGGCAATTTCATCTGTAAACAAATAATACCGGTAGACACTGCTTTTCGAAGTAGACATACAACTCAATATAAGAAGACGTATGGGGTTCAGGATGCTGGAGTACCTTCTTTAACACAATTATAGATATATACAAAATTATTATTATTTTTTTTTTATATCAAACCAGAATATCTAAATCCACTAATAATACACAAAAACAGGATTCAAATTACAATGTACTCATTTGATGTTCGTATGAAGCATCAGTATAATGGCAAATTGTATATTTAAACAATGTTCTAAAGTACATAATATTTCATATAACACAGAACGAAAGTGAAATTCAATCAACTGAGATAAAATCTCCAGCATCGACACCGTCTGCCACCACTTGTAGCGTCGTCGTCTGGTCGTGTGTGCCCGACGCGCTATTAATATAATAGTCTACGTTCAAACTGGAAGGTAGCTCTGGCCGCTCGTTTTCAACTCGTATTTCATTGTAAATATAATTATTTGCTTTGGTTTGTAAATATAATTATTTGCTTTTGGTTATCTTTATATTTCAAAAGTTTGACTGGCTGGACTGCAGCATAGGATTATGATACTTAATTACCCGTTATTGATTTATTAAATAATAAGTTACATATATATATATTTCACTTGTGCCACAAGAAAATGAATGCTCTTTAGCTGTTCTTTCCTACTTGCGCCAACACCACCACAAAATACGGAGAAAAATACTTATCTAATGGTTATTTTCATAAAATCCGGGGGGGGGGGGTAAACGGGAGCGTATGTCCAGCCAGTCGTGAGCGTGAGCGTGAACTCTCGCGCCCTTGAAAATCACTACCAGGGGCACGACCTAGAACGGCTCTGATTGGCTGGAGCTACACGCCCGTTAACCTGATTGGTCTATACGTAATACGGGGGTACATCTTTTAGAAATAAAATTTGAGTGGAATAGAATACTAAAAATAAATTCAGTAAAATGTGGCAATAAAAAGCACCTTACAAAACATATAGGAAAATAGATAAAACATAATAGAGAAAAATAATAAAAACTGTATACAAGAAAATAAAATAGTGTATGCTTAAAATAAAAGAAAATGTAATGTAATTGTTCACAGAGAACGGAAGTTGGCCATTTTAGGTGGTATTCGTATACATCCAGACAAGTAGATATGTACGTATATGTAATGATTAAAATCCAGGTGGACCTCAGGGTACACTACAGTGTGATTTACTGTAAAAATGTCAGTCACTTCAGTTCACAAGTTGCGTTGCATTGCACAGCATTTATAATTCTATTAATAAATAGTGTAGCCTACAAGGCAGGGAGTAACTCAACCCTCTTGAATAGTTTTTACCTCAGTTTGTATGGTGTGGTGAGCTAGCTCAGGATTAAGATGTGGAAATGACAAATGAGGTATTTGATATTTAGGAGAGTATTTTGTTCAATCCCATTTAGGCTGTAACTTAAAGTTGTATGCCTTTGTAGATACACTGAGATGAAGTGTAACTTCCAATCAATGAGGAATTTTTCTTAAAATTGCACCAATTTTTTCCTCAGAATTTTCAACTAATTTGAAGTGTTTTGTAAAGACAATTATTTGTGATGTGTTCAGAATGTACCAAAGTAAAACAAAGGAAACACATCTGAAGTTGTCATTATTCTTAAGTTATACCATGATTTTACCGGTCTGGCCCACTTCAGAATAGATTTTCCCCTATGTGGCCCCTGAGCTAAAATGAGTTTGACACCCCTGATGTATATATATAGTATATATATAGTATATATGGTATATATATACTATATATAGTATATATTTATATTATATATATATATATATATATATATATATATATATATATATATATATATTATATATATATATATAATATATATATATATATATAATATATATATAATATATATATATATATATACTATATATACTATATGTATATACTATATATATACTATATATATATATATATATATATATATATATAATATATATATATATATATATATATATACTATATTTATATACTATATATATGCTATATATTATAATATATATATATATATATATATATATATATATATTATATATATTATATATTTATACTATATATATATATAGTAATAGTATATGTATATGTATAGTATATATATATAGTATATATATATATATATATATATATATATATATATATATACTATATATATACTGTGGAACGTAGGATTACTGGGTTGGAAAGTTTCTGAATTCAGATAAACATCCCTTTGTTTCTCCAAATGCTTATAAGCTGATTACTGAAATTACAAAGAAATAACATATAAGAAAACATACAAATTAAATTAATTAGTTACCAAAGAATAGACATATTAATACAGAGAAATGTTACACATATTCATAACTAACAAGTATTTAACACTTAATATAATGATCAGATCATACAGTAATTATTTCAACTCGCCGAAAATCATGATTTCCGAGCCCTCCTATTGGTTCCTTGTTTTGTGAGTCTTATTATACTCACTAAATGGCCAGCGGACCTTATGTTCGCTGCCTGGACTGTGAGAAGCCTTATGCTTCTACAGTAAAACGTAATGTTCGACAAAATGAGTCATATACTCATTTATAAACAGCGAGCCTGTATTGAAATCTTGCATATACGGCGACGCTGTAAACACTATCGCTTGCATCGGCAAAGCAATGTAATTGTACTTTAGCATCCTGAGCTTGTACTTTCTTTAAACATCTTGGAACTTTAATATTCTCCAGGGAATCTATGTTTTTTATCCATTTCCTATATTCCCTCGATTCTTTGTCAGGTATAGGTTCATCCCATTTCAGTCCCCTTTTGCACAAACTTTGTAGGACTAATTTAACAGGCAAAGTAAAAGGTGAGACCAATCCTAAGGGATCATACAAGGAACTAACCATTGACAGTATTCCTCTTCTCATTTAATCTTTATCCTTTATATTTACTTTGAACTCAAAACTATCTGTCTCCACTGACCACACGAGTCCAAGAGCCCTTTCCGTGGGTAAATTATGTATGTCTAGATCTAATGTGTCTATTTGATGTATACGATCTTCTACTGGAATTGATTCTACTACGTCCTGGCTGTTACTGATCCAGCCTCTTGATTGAAATCCTCCCCTTTTGCATAAACTCTTTAAATCTTTGATCATATCAATAGCTTCTTTGGGTGTTGATACGGATTTCAAGCAATCATCAACACAGAAGTTTTTACTAATCGCTTTCATTACCTCATCGTCGTAAAGTCCCTGATTGTCTATTACGACTTGCCTTAAAGCCATATTAGCACAGGCTGGGCTAGAGATTGCACCAAATAAGTGTACAGTCATTCTGAATACTTTAGGTTATATGTTCAGGTCACCCTCTGCCCACCAATAGAAATGCGAGAAATCCCTGTTTCTCAGGAACTTGATGATGGCTACAGCTTCCTTTCTAAATCTTAGTGGAGTTTGGTAGTTAGATTTGGGCCTTGAAGTAAATGATCATTCAATGAATTACCTAAATATCTGGACGAACAATCAAAGACTACTCTCAACTTCGCTTTCCTAGGGTGGTATACTCCATGGTGAGGAATATACAATACTTTTCCATCATTTCTGCTGATCTCTGATTTAGGTACTTGTTCTATGTATCCCTTATCATTTAATTTATTCATAAAGATCGTATATTCTTTAGCAAATTCCTGGTTTATGGTGAACTTACTTTTGTGATGTTGTAATCTTAGTTTAGCATAATTCTAGTTATTAGGGATCTTTCATCATAGAATGGCAACTCCATCTCATAGTGACCATCTAGGAGTTTCATTGAATTTTGAACTTTACTTAAAAACAACTTATCTTGAACTGAATTTTTCCTTTTATCATCTATTGTTCTTTCTGGGAATTCCATGTTAATTAGTTCTCTTACTAACTGGTCAAGTCCCTTTTGTTCTACATACTTATTAAGTTCTGTCATACTAGTTTTATAGGAGGCGACAAGATCCACTCTCTGTCATTTCATTAGGCCCCATATTACCCAACCTTTCCTTGTTTTGGCAGCAATCAGGCAATATTCTTCTCCTGATATAATTTCTACTGGTCTATATGCTTCTAGGTTATTGTTTCCAATTAATAGACCTACTTCTCCATCAAATTGTGGAATCTCTAGATTTCTTAAATGTGGCCATTTCTCAACATCTTCCTTTGAAGGCATAAACCCTTTGCAGATATTTATTTTATCCTGAGAATGAACATTTGATAAATCCACCAAATAATTTCCTGTCAAGGCACTAATTTGGAAATCCTTCAGTACCATCGAGCTTACTTTCCTTTTCCCGGTAAGGGTTTCGAAGTTGTATGGCACCCTTTTCCCCTTACATTCTAGTTCATGCATTAGTTTCTCTGAGCAGATGGTTGTAGTTGCACCTAGATCTAAAAATGCTAGTGTCTGTATGGTTTTGTGACTATTCTTCCTTTTAACCTTTACTGGTATGATTGCTAATGTGGCTATTTTGTCCCTATCCTTTGACAATGCATGGCAAGATTCTGCATTTATGTTTATAACTTCCTTGGGGTTTTGAGCTTCATGTTGTTCAGACTTCTTTTGTAACATCATATTTTCACATTTTGATTTCTCTAATTCAGCCCTTGGAATTTTAATTCCATCCTGTGATGTATTCTGTTTAGCCTTGTTAAACATTCTCTCTATATGCATTATTGTGGGATGTTCTTTATTGCACTGAAGACAAATTTCTTTCTTGAAACACAGAGCTATTATGACCAGCTCTTAAGCATAAGAAGCACAATTTGTTTTTTCTTATTAATTCAACTTTCCTTTTATATTCAAGTTCCTTAAACTTCCTATAATTCACTAGTTTATGATTTCCCTTACACTGATGACATTTATTTTCATAGTCCCTTTCACCATTTTTCTTAACTTCTTTTTCTTGGGTTTGTGTAGCAAATACTTGTCTTGTCTTAGGTTTTTCAGTTTTACCTTCAGCTAATATATCCCTACCAAAGACGGGATGCTTGGCTTTCTTGGCTTCCCTTTTAATAAAGTCTGCTAAGTCTGAAAATACTATAGGCTTGGATACCTTGCCCTTCTCGCAGATAATTGTTCGCCACTTTTCCTGCATGTTGTATGGCAATTTCGTAACAAGTTTTCTCATGTTATCTTGGTTTTCTAGAGTTTTAACTGAATCCATACTTAGTGTATCATACTTACATCTTGTGAGAAACATGGAAAATTTGTCAAGAGCATTTACATCATTTCCTCTATTACTGGCCAATCTAGAGCCTTCTTGATATAAGCCTGGGCTACAGCATCATTATTCCCATAACAATCCTCAAGTTCTTTCATGGCTGCTTTATACCCCTGTTCTGGATTCATGCTCATAAATTCCTGTATTCTTTCTTTTGCTTCCCCTGAGGTAAACTGTTCTAAGTAGTTAAAACGTTCATCATAGGAAGTGCAATAATTCAGCACCTTTGAACGAAACTGTCTGAAAAATCTATTGAATTCAAGAGAGTTACCATCAAATGGCTTAATATCCATATTGGGCTTTCGTAGTTTTTTAACGAATGAGTCCATTTTTTCTATAAAGTTTGGATTTGACATATTTGAAGGGTCTCCATGCTTACATGAATTTACAATATTACCTTCGTATTTGTCTTCGTTATGTGGCGTTCTGTTGTCATGAGGGCCATATTGCCTGGAATCACAAGGATTACTGAACCTTTCAACCCTTTGAACTTTAAAATTTCATTGATCATAAGAACTTACACTACCCTTGGAATCCATTCCCTTTTCCATTTCTTCTGCTATCTTAAACCTAGCATGAGCTACACCCTTTTCATTAATAATTAACTGCATTTCCTTCTCATACTCTAGTGCTTCCCTTTCCTCTTTCAGTGCCCACTCTCTTTTCTCTAGTGCTTCCTTTTCCTCTTTCAGTGCCCTCTCTCTTTCTTTAAAGGCCTTGTTTATTTCTAATGCTCTTGCCTTAGCTTCGAGCTCTTTCATTTTCATTTGTTGGTCATATTTTGCTTAGATTATACTTTCAACAACACTGACCTTACTAATCTTCGACCTATTATCACTTCTTACCTTAACTTGGCTTTGACGTTTTTCCGCTCGGGTTTGTAACCACCTTTCAAACTTTTCCTTATATTCAAGGACATGCAATTCTATTTCTTCCTTATCATTTAAGCAATTCTGGTGCTCCTCATAATCTTCGTTTTATACTGAAGATCCTGCTCTTTCTAGCAAACTACTTGTGTTCTCTTTAATAGTATAGAACTGATCTACATATGACAAGAATATATGGTGTTCCTGTTTGATTTCTTCATTGGAAGCACCTATTATTAATTTTTCCTCAATCACTTTAGCTTGATCCTTAAGTTTCTTAGCTAATTTCTTACATTCCTTTCCATACCTTTGCAAATACGAAATGAAGGCTTCTCTGGTTAGCGGAGATACTCTTCGTCTCACTTTCGCACTTCTCGAAAACTAGGTGCTCTTCTTTGCTTATTCCCACACGCACTTCTCTGAGGTCGGCCATTTCCGTTGCCTCTTGGCGGACATTTTGTGAGACTTTTCTCGCTCATCTTAATCAGTCCCATAGTGTACAGGTCAGCAGCAAATGAAGCGGGCTTTACGGGCACGTTGCACAGCTTTCGTCGTTTTGCAATGTTACGGCACAGCTTTCTTAATGCCAAACATAATTTTCGTAATGATGTGGAACGTAGGATTACTGGGTTGGAAAGTTTCTGAATTCAGATAAACATCCCTTTGTTTCTCAAAATGTTTATAAGCTGATTACAGAAATTGCAAAGAAATAACATATAAGAAAACATAAAAATTAAATTAATTAGTTACAAATGAATAGACATATTAATACAGAGAAATGTTACACATATTCATAACTAACAAGTATTTAACACTTAATATAAAGAAATTTAGCATTACAACATCAGATCATACACTAATTATTTCAACTCACCGAAAATCATGATTTCCGAGCCCTCCTATTGGTTCCTTGTAAATGGCCAGCGGACCTTATGTTCGCTACCTGGACTGTGAGAAGCCTTATGCTTCTACAGTAAAATGTAATGTTCGACAAAATGAGTCTTATACTCATTTATAAACAGCGAGCCTTACGGAACGTTTTCCCTCATGGAGCTCGTCTCCGTGTCTGCGCGTCTCCCCGTCTCCCCTCCACGAGTCATGCCACGTCTCCTGTCCACGTCTCCTCTAAGGTGGATACGAGTTGAAAATATTTTCCTTTGCCTAATATTAGTTGTGACTAAGATAACATTAAATGAATGTATAATTATTCTAGTATCATAGTCTATCTTTGTTCGGTGAATTACAAATTACAAATACTGAGATGTGAGAGTAGTAAATACTAATGGTTTTGGTCGTGTTCCATAAAACTCTCAAAGAACGTAAAATGATAATAACTTTCTTTCGTGAAATACTTTATTAATTGCGCATTATACCTTGTTAGTGTAATTGAACATAAGTTGGTTTGCTTAAATAACTATACGCTCTGACTCCCTTCCGCGACTAGGGACAAGTACAGAAAATGGGATGTTAGGATTTAAAGGGGTAACTCGAGTAATTTTATAAGCTCTCTAAAGTCTTGGTCCTTTCGCAAATAAACAGGTATATAATATATTTCTGGTCATTACATATATATATAGAATAAATATACTATATATATATACACTATATATATACTATATATATATATATATATATATACTATATATTTATATATATATAATATATGTACTATATAATATATATATATATATATATATATAGATATATATTATATATATAATATAATATATACTATATATATATAACTATATATTATTATATATATATAATATAATATATATATATATATATATATATATATTATATATATATATTTATATATATATATATATATAGATATACTATTATATTTTATATATATATATATATATATATATATATACTATACATATATACTATATATACTAGCGCGGGAACTGAGGCGATTGGGAGTTGAGGTGGCTGCCCTCTCGGAGGTGAGAAGACCTGTTAGCGGCACGATCGGTATAGGTGGGTAAACCTACTACTAGTCGGGCCGCAGCGAGGGTGTAGCCATAGCCATCTCCAGCTGACTTCAGCCCTCGGTAGTTGAGGTGATACCAGTTGATGAGCGTATTATGGCTTTGAGACTGAAGCATGCTTTTGGCTTCATTTCTCTGATGTATGTAAACTTGATGTGAAAGAGGCTTTCTACGCCAAGCTCGCATCTGTGGCAGACAATTGCCCCCGACGAGATATTCGCATTGTTCTGGGTGACTTCAATGAAGTATCCAGCTGTGACCGAGCTGGCTATGAGATGTCTGTCGGCCCCCATGGCTCAGGAGCTGATCCCAGCAGCGAGAATAGCCTCCTTCTCCGGGACTTTGCTAAGTCCCAGAAAATGAGGATCTCTGGCTCCTGGCACCAGCGCTCCAACCCGCATCGCTGGACATGGTACAGCGATATGGGTACAATGGCCAAGGAGATCGACCACTTTCTTGTTAGCACGCGATGGAGGATCCTCCAGAACTGCAGGGTTTACCGGAGTGCCGAGTTCTGTGGCACTAACCATAGGCCCCATCCCTCCAGTGGCCACCCTAAGCTGTTTCACCTGGACAGACTAAGAGAGGAGGAGTGTGCCCATGGGTTCACCATGGCAGTCTCTGACCAATTCACAGAACTCGACAACCTGATGGACCCAGTTGCTCTGTGGGACCTCTTCAAGCGCGTAACACTTGAAGCAGCTCAGGAGTCCATTGGAACTGTTCATCAGGAATCTTGCTGAGGAGGTTGAGGGCCATTTCTTGGTAAACGACCTTCACCTTGCCTACCAAGCCCTGAGAAAGCTGAAACCTAAGCCCTCCTCACAGAAGACTGCAGTCCAATCAGCGGATGGACGGATCATCTCAGATCACATTGGAGTTCGTGAACATTGGGCTGAGTATTTTGAGCAGTTGTACCAGGTAAACCCTCCAAGCAATGTCACAATACCTGTGCTGGACCCACCCATCAGCGAGGAACCTTGTACCCTAACAGAGGTTAGGATGGCAATTTCCAAGCTGAAGAGTGGGAAAGCTGCAGGCATATGTGATATTCCTGCTGAACTGCTAAAGGCTAGGGGTGAACCTATGGCTCGGGGCCTGCATACAGTCCTGACTGCCATCTGGCAGTCTGGTACCATTCCCCCTGACCTGCTGAGGGGCGTGGTCATCCCTCTCTGGAAGGGGAAAGGGGATCGTTGGGAATGTAGCAACTACCGTAGCATTACACTGCTCTGCACACCAAGCAAAGTTCTCACCCACATTCTTCTGAAACAGATCTGCATCCACCTACTGAGGCATCAGAGACCGGAGCACTCTGGATTTACTCCTGGCAAGTCCTTCGAGTAATTGTGGAACGCCATCGTGAGTTTGGTCGTGGGTTGCTTGCAACCTACATTGACCTCAAGAAGGCGTTTGACTCGGTGCATCGGGAATCGCTATGGGAGATCCTGAGACTCAGGGGAATTCCGTCACAGATTATTGGCCTAATAGCAAGCCTTTATACTTCTGTAAAGTGTGGTGGGGGTCTGTCGTACTTCTTCCTTGTTAAATCAGGGGTGAGGCAAGGCTGTGCCCTTGCACCCACACTTTTCAACACTTGTATGGACTGGATAATGGGCAGAGCTACTAGCCAAAGTCAGTGTGGAGCAACACTAGGCAATAAGGTCTCAGACCTTGACTTTGCTGATGATGTTGCTATCCTATCTGAGTCCTTGGAGTCACTGGTGGCAGCATTTCATGCATTTAGCAATGAGGGGAAGCCCTTAGGCCTAGAGGTCTCCTGGACCAAGACCAAGATTCAGGACTTTGGGGGCCTGTTAGGGGAACCCATTCACTCGATCCATACTTGCGGCGAGGACGTTGAAGTTACAGAAAGTTTTACATACCTGGGTGGAGGAGGCCTGTGGGACGACCCAGGAGATCATGGCTTAGGCAGGTCGACGAGACCTGTCGCGAGGAGCTAGAGATAGGCCGTGGGCCTGCCTGGAGTCTCGCCTCAAGGGATCCTCGTGGCTGGAAGCGAAGGGTGGATGCGTCCATGCGCCCCCGTCGGCGTTAGCCCTTTGATGATGATGATATTTATACTATATATATACTGTAATAATTATTTTATATATATATAATATATATATATATATATATATATATATATATATATATATATATATATATACTATATATATATATATATATATATATATATATATATATATATATATATATATATATTATACATATATACTATATAGGCCTATATATATATATTATATGATATATATATTATATATGTAATTTATATGTACATATATTATATATAAAACTATATAGTAATAATATATACTATATGGTATATATTTACTATATATATATATATATATAATATATATACACTATATGCTATATAAATATATATAATGTATATATATATATAAAATATATATATATAGTATATATGATATAATATTATATATAATATATAATATATATATATTATATATAATATTATAATGTATATATATTATATATATGTAATTGTATATATACTATAGATATTATATATTAATATATTATTTTATTATTCTATACGCTTTATATATTATATAATATTATATACTATTATATATTATTATTACTAATATATATATATGCTATAATTAATATATATATTATATATATATAGATATATATATATATATATATATATTATAGATACTATAATTATTTATATTATATATATATATATATATTATAGATACTATATATATATATATATTGCTACGCCAGTGGGTCTTTGTCTCTGTGCGAAACATGTGTTAACATGAAGGGACCTGGGCAAACATGACGCAGCTGGCTGTGAGCGGAGGAGCAGTGGAACAAGCCAGGAGACAAGAGTTGGGTGCTGCTCCTGTGAAGACCTCGTGTGTGCCTTTGTGACCTGATAAGCTGTATCGTGCAGTGTGACATGCTGGTTTCCCCCTGTATTGTGCCTATAGAAAAGTGTACGGGTAAATAACTTGTGTAAATAAAGGAAAGACTGTCATTTTGTGTTTACTTCGTGCCCTGCCTCGCCACTTGGCGTTTCCTCTCCTGGTGTTCTGGGACGCTGTGGTGTTCGGTGCCTCTTGCCTCTTGTAGGCCTCTCCTAATCTTTTCCAACTTTGTCTGTCTTGTGTTTTTTGTTTCCAATCTCGGCCCCCAAATTTCGTTATTTCATCACACCGGCCCTTCGTATCTTTATATTATCTATAACCCGGTCTGTTACATTGTTTGTCCATCATTCTTTGTTATATATATACTATATATCTTCTTCTTTTAACGGTAGGTTCATGTCTGAGCCGCCGTGGTCACAGCATGTTACTTAATTGTAGTTTCCATGTTGTGATGCTCTTGGAGTGAGTGCGTGGTAAGGTCCCCAGTTACTTTCCACGGAGAGTGCCGGTGGTACCTTTTAGGTAATCATTCTCTCTATTTATCCGGGCTTGGGACCAGCACTTGACTTGGGCTGGTTTGGCCACCCAGTGGCTAGTAGGCAATCAAGGTGAAGTTCCTTTGCCCAAGGGAACAACGCGGCGGTTGGTGACTCGAACCCTCGAACTCAGATTGCCGTCCTGACAGTTTGAGCCCGGGAAGCTCTAACCTTTTGGCCACAGCGGCCTTAAAACCCCATAAATATATATAATAAAATTTATATAATTTTATTTTATATATTATAATATATATTTAATCGATATTATCATATATATTAACTTTATTAAAATTTATATATCTCTATATATACTTAAAATATATATATAATATATATATAATATATATTTATGTTTTATTATATTAAAATTAGTTTAATATTTATTTTTAAAATTTTTTTTATATTCCCATTTTTAAATCCCTTATTTAATGCAAATAACAATTTTCTATATATATAAAAATATTATTATATATTATATATATATTTTATATATAATTAAAATATAAAATAATTTTTACTATTTTTATATAATAAAATTTTAATAATTTTATAAAATATATATTTATATATATTATAGTTTTAATACAAAATAAAAACTTTTAAGTATATTTTTATATATATTAAAATATATAATATAAAATTTTTTATATAAAAATATAAAAGGAACAGAAAAAACCAGGCTTACCCAAAACGGGCCTTTTTATTTTTTAGCCGTTTGGGGTTTTAAAGGTTTTCCCCCCTTTTATCAAGATTGCTGAAATATCAACGGGGGAATAAAAATATGAAGGTTAGAAAAAATTTAAATAATTTAAATTAAAAATTTTTATAACATTCCCGTGAGATAATTTAATTTAAAAAAAACAGGTACAAATATCCCAGAAAGGACCCCAAACGCCCCTTCCCAATTTGGGCCTTTCCCGGGGTTTACTTTTGGAAATTTTTTTGGGAACCATTGGGAGGGATAGAAAAATGTGGGGGGTTTTTCGACGGGGTTCAAATTTTTTTTTAGGAGCAAAAGCAATTCGATGTCAGGGGGAGGTTAAATTTTTTTTATTACGTTGGGTTTCCCCCCTTTCCCAAATTACCCAAAAATTTTCTAATATGGAGAGGTCAGAAGAAAAAAAGGGATTTTAATCTATTATTTTTAAAGGGCATTTTTCCGGAAACAAGCCAATGGGTTTATTTTTTGCCTTTCCCCCCAAAATTGGGGGTTCCCCCAATGGTTTTTCCCCCTAGGGGTTCTCCCCGTTTTGGTTCCAAAAACCCCTTTTTCCCCACCCCCCTGCCCCAAATTTTAAAACGGGTTCCTTTAAAAGTTTTTTCCTGTCCCTTTGAACCTTTGAATTTTTAATTTTAGATAAAGGGGGAACTTTTTTTATTTGGGAATTTGTTTTATTTTTTTTTAAAAGGGGCCCCAATGGTGTTTGGGGGACGTGAAAAAAGTTTTTTTGTCTACATTTGGGGGAATTTAAGTGGTTTTTTTTAGGGGGTTTTTAAATTTAATTTTCTTTCAAATTATAATCAGGGGTCCTATGTAGGGAAAAGGTTTATGTGTTTAAATTTTTTTTGGGGGCAATTTTTTACTGGTTCTCTTTTTACAAAGAGGTTTTTTGGGGTTTTCCCGGGGGGCCCCTTTAAATGAAAAAAAAAAGGGGAAAACCTTTCCTTCTTAGGGGGTTTTGGTCATGTTTAAAATTCTTTTTCCCTTGGTAATATTTGATATAAATTTTTTGATATTTTGATCCCCAATTGAAAAGGGTATTTTAAAAATTTATTTTTTGAAATTTATGGGAAATGAAGGGGTTTCGATTTTGTGGGGGGGCCTGTTTATGGGGTTTCCTTTTTTGGGGCATTTTAAAAACCCTTTTTTTATCCTTTTATCGGAAAACCAAAAAGGGAATTTCCATTGGATTCTAACTACAAGAAAATTTTGATATTTTTGTCCCCAACTGTTATTTTATTTGGCGGGAAATTTTCTGAATTTTTAAATTTGTGATTTAAACAAAAAAAATTTGTATCGTAAACAATCTATAATAATAAAATCAAAAGTCGGGGGGGGCGGGTTTGTGAGCCCCCTTTTTCTGAAAAAAACATGAATTTTTTTGCAAGTTTTGGGGCCCCAAAAGGGACAAACCCATGCCCTCCATAACTTGTTTATATAATTTCCCATCAAAGAAAATGCATACTTTATTTGGCAATTTCTAGCAATTTTTTTTAAATTGTCCCTTATTCAACCCCTTTACGGGGTGTTGGGGGTAAACCCCAAAAATTAAAGGTGATTTAAATATTTTTAGTAAGAGGGACATTTGTGAAAAATTTTGGGAATTATAAAAATTTGCCATTAAAAACTGTGCACTGGGAAAATTTTAAATATTGTTTTACAAATGGGGAAAGTATCAGGGTTTTGGGAAATTTCCCTTTGATAGTCATGTTTTGAAATGGGAAAAAAACCCTTTGAGATATTTATTTAAAAGTGCCAAAGCGAAAGGTTTGGGGGGGGGGTTTCTTGCGGGGCGGGGGCCGGGGGGTTTTATGGATTTTGGAACCCATACAAACCCCTGGTTTTGACCCCGAAGTGAACGGGAGTGAATATGTATCTTACCAATTTGGGAATGACTTTTTTGGGAGTTTCCCCCGTTTTGGGCATCTATAAATTTAGGGGCAGCGGGGGGGAAAAATGTGCTTACTTGGAAAGTTTTTCTGGGAAAACTTTTCATTCTTTGCGATGAAAAAAAGGGGTTTTTGTTTCTACAGAACGGGGGGGCCCCCAAAAGGAAAAACCCATAAATTTTCCCATGGCCGTAAAACCTTTTTCAACAGAAATTTTTAACCCATAGCTTTTAGAAGGATTTCAAAAAATAGATTCATCACCTTTGTTCTGCCCTCTCCATATTAAAAAGGGTTTGGGGGATATGGAAAAGGGACCCCGGAAGCTTAAGGGAATTTTTAAACCTCCCGACATCGAATTGTTTCCCTCCTAACCCAATATTTACCCCTGTCTAAAACCCCCCTAAATTTTTATACTTTCCCAATTTTCCCCAATAATATTCCCAAAAGGGTAAACGGGAAAATTACAAATGACAGGTGCGTTCGCGTAATTTCTGTATTTTTTACATGTTTAAAAAATTAAAACTAATCTCACAGTAATTTTTATTATTAAATTTAAAAAATTATTAATTGTTTTTTAAGGCCCCCTTAAAGGGTTTATGTCGTTTTTGAAATTTCCCCCAGCAAATTTTCATTTGATAATGGGGGGGACGCCCCCTTTACACCCCGAAACGTTTTAAAATTTAAAGTTTGCTTTTCCCCTATAAGCCGGGTTTTAATCTGCCTTATACGCCTCCGCTTCCCGATGGACGTTAAAAATCACAAACATTATAAGAAACATGGTGACCCCGGGTACAAATGTTCAAGAGTATGAAAAAATTTTTTAAAATAAATAAAAGGCGGGGTAATTTGGAGTTTCGGGAAAGTAGTCTAAATAATAAGTGGCCCAATTTTTACCTTTAAAAAAGGGAAAAGGGGATTTTCAAAATTTCAAAAGCTTAAAAAGGTTTTTTATTGAGCTGTTAAAAATTTAAAAAAAATCCAAAACCAAACAAGTACCGATTTACAAAAAAAGAAAGAAATTGCTTGATCCCCTCAGAAATTCTATTTTTTGGGCGGACTTAAACCCCTTCCCACCCATTATACCCAGAATATTTGGCCAGAACTTTTGGGGAAAATTAGAAAAAATCAGGAAAGGAAATTTTTTAACTTGGGCCCCTGGAAAAAGGAAATATGTTTCCCCTTGACCTGAAAAAGGGTTTTTAAATTTTACTAAAACATATAAATTGCCTAACAAATTAAAAAACCCCCTACTAGCAAAAGGGTTTTGAAATACCACGGGGCCTCCCCAAAAAAAAACTTTGCAACTATTTTCCTTTTTTGGAAAGGCTTTCAGAGCCTTAAGAAAACACATACCAATAAAGCCCCAAAATCTTTGAACCATGAAAAAATCACTATAAAGAACCTTGCTTTTTCCATCTTTTACTCATGGGGCCAACATAAATTTCACACCCGGCATAACCAAGGATAAACCTGTATTGTTAAATGCCTGGGAAAAAAAGGCCTTTAAATTGCCCCAGCCCTGATAAGGGGCGAGGTTTTGGTGATCTTTAGATAAGAATGAATACATCAAAAGAGGAAAGCCCTAAGAGATAAAACTAAATTTTAAAAAAAAGGGGACCTCTCTCATTATCAAAAGGGAAAAATTTAAAAAAATTTAAAAAAAAGATAGTCCTTAATTTAAAAAAAATTTAAAAATTTTTTTTTATCAAAAAAACCCTTTGGGGGTTTTTTCCCCCAAAAAAAAAAAACCCCCCCCAAAATTTTTGACCCCAAAAAAAACCAAAATTTTTTTTTTTCCAAAAAAATTAAAAAATTTTTAAAAATTTTTTTCCCCTTTTAAAAAAAAATTTTTCCCCCTTTTTTTAAAAAAAATTTTTTTTTCCAAATTTTTTAAAAACCCCCTTTTCTGAAAATTTTAAATCATTTTTTTCCCCCCAAAAAAAAAAGGTTTAAAACAAATTCCAAAAAAAATTTCCCCAAAAAAAAATTTTTTTTGGGGGGTTTTTTAAAAAATTTTTTGGGGGTGGTAGGGGGACCCAAAAACAATTTTAAAATTTTTTTTTTTAAAAAAAAAAAAAAACCCCCGGCCCCTTTTCCCTTTTTTTTAAAAAAAAAATTTTTTTTTTTTTTTTAAAAAAAAGGAAAAAATTTTAAATTTGAAAAAAACCCCAAATTTCCTTTTTTAAAAAAAATTTTTTTTTTGGGGGAAAAAAAAAAAAAAAAGGGGCCCCCCCCCAAACCCCCCACCCCGGGTCCCCAAATTTTTTTTTTTAAAAAAATATTTTTTTAAAAAAAAAAAAAAAAAGAAAAAAAATCAAAAAAAAAATTTAAAAAAAATTTTTTAAAAAACCAAAATTTTTTTTTCCCCCCCCCCAATTTTCCCCAAAATTTAAAAAAAAAACCCTTTTTTTTAAAAAAAAGGGGCCCCAAAAACCTTTTTTAAAATTTTTTTTCCCCCTTTTTAAAAAATTTTTAAAAACCCGGGGGGGAAAAAAAACCCCCCCCGGGGAAAAAAGGGCCCCCTTTTTGGGGAAAAAAAATTTCCCCTTTTTTGACCTTCCCAAAAAAATTTTATTTTTTGGGGGGCCCCCAAAAAAAATTTTTAAAAGGGGGCCCGGGAAAAAAATTTTCCCCCCCAAAACCCCCCTTTTTAAAAAATTTTTTTTTTTTTAAAAAAAAAAAAACCCCAAAAAAAATTTTTTTTTCCCCAAAAAAAAAGGGGTTTTTTTCCTTTTTTGAAAATTTTAAAATTTAAAAATTTTTTTTTTTTTTTTTAATTTTTTTATTTTTAAAAAAGGGTTTTAAATTTTTCCCAAACCTTTAAAAAAGGGGTTTTTTTTTAAAAAATTTTTTTGGGTTTTCCCTTTTGGAAAAACCCCCAAAAATTTTTTTAAAAAAAAAATCCTTTTATATATATAATTTTTAATTTTTAAAATTTTTAAAAAATTTAAAAAAATTTTTTTTTTAAAAAAAAAAAAAAAATTTTAATTTAAAAATTTTTTAAAAAAAAATAATATTTTAAAAAAATTTTAAAAAAAGGTTTTTAAATTTAATTTAAAATTTTTAATTTTTAAATTTTTTTAAAATTTTTAAATAATATATTAAAAAAAAAAATTTTTAAAAATAAAAAAAAAAATTAAATATAAATTTTTAAAAAATTATTTTTTAAAAAAATTTTTTTTTTTTTTAAAAATTTTTAAAGGGGGCCCCCGGGCTTTTTTGGGGAAAAGGGGGGGGTTCGGGCCGGGGGGCCCCCCCAAAAAGGGGGGGGCCCGGGGGGGGGTTTTTTTTTTTAAATTTTGGGGTTTTTTTTGGGGGGGTTTTTTTGGGGTTTTTTTTTTAAAAAAAAAACCCCCCCCTTAATTAAAAAATTTTTTTTTTTTTGTTTTCCCCCGGGGGGGTTTTTTTTTTTTTTTGGGGGGGTTTTCCCCCGGGGTTTTGGGGCCGGGGGGGGGTTTCCCTTTCCTTTTTTGGGGGGGGCCCGGGGGGCCGGGGTTTAAAAAAAAACGGGGGGGTTTTTTGGGGGGGTTTTTTTGGGGAAAAAAGGGGGGGAAAAAAAAAAAGGGGGGGAGGGAACCCCCAAAAAAAAATTTAAAAGGGGAAAGGGGGAAAACCCCAAAAAGGGGGGGAAAAAAAACCCCCCCAAAAACCCCCCAAAAAAAGGGAAGGGGGGTTTAAAAGGGGGGCCCCCAATTTTTAAAAGGGGGTTTTTTAAAAAACCCAAAAACCCCCAAAACCCAAAGGGGAAAAAAAAGGGGGGGGAAATGGGGGGGGGGGGGTTTGGGGGGGAAAAGGGGGGGGGAAAGGGGAAAAAATTTTTTTAAAAAAAAAAAAAATTTTTTTTATATATATAATAATTTAAATAAAAAAAATTTTTTTTATTTAAAAAAAAAAAAAAAAATTTAAAATTATTATAAAAAGGAAAAAATTTTAAATATTATAAAAAAATTTTAAAATTTAATAAATATATAAAATAAAAAATATTTATATTATATTATTTGTAATATATATAATATATATAATATTAGATATTAAATAAAATATTTTAAAATATATTATTATATATATATATATATAATTATAAAATTTTATTAATAATTTTAAAAAATAAAAAAAAAAAAAAAAAATATAATATATATATATATTATATTGTAACCTTATACCTCATGCCCGCCGCTTTTCCGTTTCCCGCCTTCACTTCCTCCTCAGGCCCTGAACCCGCCCTTAAATTTGATTTTCTCCCATTCACTCTTCACCCCGTTGCCCTTGTCGGTGTACTGCGGGTTTTCCATCTTCACAGACGAGATTGCCTGTACACCTCAACAAGTCGGCAAAACTTTTCCTCTGCCTTCTTCCCTTCATCTCGACGAGAGGGGCCCCAATCTCGTTGCCTCTTGCCCGCTCTTCTGCCCTTTGGCCATTTCCTCCCCTTAACCCGGGCCCGCTGGCAGGTAGGTCCATCTGGCTCGGGTTACCCCCCTGGCCTGCCCCAGTCAGCCTCCCCCCCTCTGGCTCCGTCTTTTGGGCGAAAGATAATCGGCCGCGTCACTGATCAAATATCACAAAAACCCCCTCCACCCTTTTTTCCCGACCGCCCGTCTCTCTGCCACCAACCCAAAAGGAGGTAGGCAGACGCGTGTTTCCCCGGTCGGAAAACGAACACCCAAAGGGGGCCCCACACCACAGGTCCCAGAAAAACCAAAAGTGGAAACCCCCCCCCGGGGGCGGGCACGAAAAAAAACCAGATGCAGTCTTTCCTTTATTAAACAATTTTTTTACCCTTTCCTTTTCAAGGGCCCAAAACAGGGGGGCCCACATGTCACACTGCACGATACGCTTAAACAGGCAACCAAAGTTTTTCAGGTACAAGGGACACCAAGGGTTTTAAGGAGCGCTCCCAAACCCTCTCTCTTGGCTTGTTCCTCCCTCCTTCGTCACAGCCAGCTGCCATGTTTTTCCCATCCCCCATGTTAAAAACATCCAGGTCATCCTTTTCATGTTAACACTTTTTCGCACAAGACAAGGCCCACTGCGTAGCAATATATTATATTATTATATAATTATATATATATATATAATAATTTCTAAAATTATATATTCATATATTTATATATAGTATATAATATAATATATATATATATTTATATATTAAAATATATTAAATTTTTAGCATTTATAATAATTTTTGTATCATGAAAAAATATTAGAAGTAAAATTTTGCTAGTTTTTTTTAAAAA
>NC_051403.1:41894530-41905855 GCF_015228065.2 Penaeus monodon
TTTTGGGAAATTTTTGGGTTGTAATTTATTTTAGCAAATTTCTATTTTTAGGGATTTTTTCATCAAGAATGGCAACCCATTCATAGGACCATCAGGAGTTTCATGAATTTTGAACTTTACTAAAAACAATTATCTTGAACTGAATTTTTCCTTTTATCATCTATTGTTCTTTCGGGAAATTTCCATGTTAATTAGTCTCTTACTAACTGGTCAAGTCCCTTTTGTTCTACATACTTATTAAGTTCTGTCATACTAGTTTTATAGGAGGCGACAAGATCCACTCTCTGTCATTTCATTAGGCCCCATATTACCAAACCTTTCCTTGTTTTGGCAGCAATCAGGCAATATTCTTCTCCTGATATAATTTCTACTGGTCTATATGCTTCTAGGTTATTGTTTCCAATTAATAGACCTACTTCTCCATCAAATTGTGGAATCTCTAGATTTCTTAAATGTGGCCATTTCTTCCAACATTTCCTTTGAAGGCATAAACCCTTTGCAGATATTTATTTTATCCTGAGAATGAACATTGATAAATCCACCAAATAATTTCCTGTCAAGGCACTAATTTGGAAATCCTTCAGTACCATCGAGCTTACTTTCCTTTTCCCGGTAAGGGTTTCGAAGTTGTATGGCACCCTTTTCCCTTACATTCTAGTTCATGCATTAGTTTCTCTGAGCAGATGGTTGTAGTTGCACCTAGATCTAAAAATGCTAGTGTCTGTATGGTTTTGTGACTATTCTTCCTTTTAACCTTTACTGGTATGATTGCTAATGTGGCTATTTTGTCCCTATCCTTTGACAATGCATGGCAAGATTCTGCATTTATGTTTATAATTTCCCTTTGGGGTTTGAGCTTCATGTTGTTCAGACTTCTTTTGTAACATCATATTTTCACATTTTGATTTCTCTAATTCAGCCCTTGGAATTTTAATTCCATCTGTGATGTATTCTGTTTAGCCTTGTTAAACATTCTCTCTATATGCATTATTGTGGGATGTTCTTTATTGCACTGAAGACAAATTTCTTTCTTGAAACACAGAGCTATTATGACCAGCTCTTAAGCATAAGAAGCACAATTTGTTTTTTTCTATTAATTCAACTTCCTTTATATTCAAGTTCCTTAAACTTCCTATAATTCACTAGTTTATGATTTCCCTTACACTGATGAATTTATTTTCATAGTCCCCTTTTACCATTTTTCTTAATTTCCTTTTCTTGGACTTGTGTAGCAAATACTTGTTTTGTCTTAGGTCTATCAGCTTTGCCTTCAGCTAGTTTATCCCTACCATAGACGGGATGCTTGGTTCTCTTGGCTTCCCTTTTAACAGAATCTGCTAAGTCTGAAAATACTATTGGCTTGGATACCTTGCCCTTCTCGCAGATAATTGTTCGCCACTTTTCCTGCATGTTGTATTGGCAATTCGTAACAAGTTTTCTCATGTTATCTTGGTTTTCTAGAGCTTTAACTGATCCATATTAGTATATCATACTTACATCTTGTGAGAAAAAATGGAGAATTTGTCAAGATCATTTACATGATTTCCTTTTATTCCTGGCCAATCTAGAGCCTTTTTGATATAAGCCTGGGCTACAGCATATTCCCATAACAATCGTCAAGTTCTTTCATGGCTGCTTTATACCCTTGTTCTGGATTCATGCTCATAAATTCCTGTATTCTTTCTTTGCTTCCCCTGAGGTAAACTGTTCTAAGTATTTTAGACGTTCATCATAGATGAGCAGTAATTTAGTACCTTTGAACGAAACTGTCTATTGAATTCAAGAGAGTTACCATCAAATGGCTTAATATCCATATTGGGCTATCGTAGTTCTTTAACAAATGAGTCCATTTTCGCTATGAAATTTGAATTTGAGTCTCCATACTTACAGGAATTTACACTGTTACTTGTCTTCGTTATGTGGCGTTCTGTTGTCATGTGGGCCATATTGCCTGGAATCACAAGGATTACTGAACCTTTCAACCCTTTGAACTTTAAAATTTCATTGATCATAAAAAACTTACACTACCTTGGAATCCAAGCCCTTTTCCATCTCCTCTGCTATCTTAAACCTAGCATGAGCTACACCATTTTCATTTTTAATTAACTGCATTTCCTACTCATACTCTAGTGCTTCCCTTTCTCTTTCAGTGCCCACTCTCTTTTCTCTAGTGCTTCCTTTTCCTCTTTCAGTGCCCTCTCTCTTTCTTTAAAGGCCTTGTTTATTTCTAATGCTCTTGCCCTTTGCTTCGAGCTCTTTTATTTTCATTTGTTGGTCATATTTTGCTTAGATTATACTTTCAACAACACTGACCTTACTAATCTTCGACCTATTATCACTTCTTACCTTAACTTGGCTTTGACGTTTTCCGCTCGGGTTTGTAACCACCTT
Source organism: Penaeus monodon (assembly GCF_015228065.2). Lineage (NCBI taxonomy): Eukaryota > Metazoa > Arthropoda > Malacostraca > Decapoda > Penaeidae > Penaeus > Penaeus monodon. Next base: position 41,896,922 of record NC_051403.1, read on the forward strand.
TCAAACTTTTCTTATATTCAAGGACATGCAATTCTATTTCTTCCTTATCATTTAAGCAATTCTGGTGCTCCTCATAATCTTCGTTTTATTTCTGAAGATCCTGCTCTTTCTAGCAAACTACTTGTGTTCTCTTTAATAGTATAGAACTGATCTACATATGACAAGAATATATGGTGTTCCTGTTTGATTTCTTCATTGGAAGCACCTATTATTAATTTTTCCTCAATCACTTTAGCTTGATCCTTAAGTTTCTTAGCTAATTTCTTACATTCCTTTCCATACCTTTGCAAATACGAAATGAAGGCTTCTCTGGTTAGCGGAGATACTCTTCGTCTCACTTTCGCACTTCTCGAAAACTAGGTGCTCTTCTTTGCTTATTCCCACACGCACTCTCTGAGGTCGGCCATTTCCGTTGCCTCTTGGCGGACATTTGTGAGACTTTTCTCGCTCATCTTAATCAGTCCCATAGTGTACAGGTCAGCAGCAAATGAAGCGGGCTTTACGGGCACGTTGCACAGCTTTCGTCGTTTTGCAATGTTACGGCACAGCTTTCTTAATGCCAAACATAATTTCGTAATGATGTGGAACGTAGGATTACTGGGTTGGAAAGTTTCTGAATTCAGATAAACATCCCTTTGTTTCTCAAAATGTTTATAAGCTGATTACAGAAATTGCAAAGAAATAACATATAAGAAAACATAAAAATTAAATTAATTAGTTACAAATGAATAGACATATTAATACAGAGAAATGTTACACATATTCATAACTAACAAGTATTTAACACTTAATATAAAGAAATTTAGCATTACAACATCAGATCATACACTAATTATTTCAACTCACCGAAAATCATGATTTCCGAGCCCTCCTATTGGTTCCTTGTAAATGGCCAGCGGACCTTATGTTCGCTACCTGGACTGTGAGAAGCCTTATGCTTCTACAGTAAAATGTAATGTTCGACAAAATGAGTCTATACTCATTTATAAACAGCGAGCCTTACGGAACGTTTTCCCTCATGGAGCTCGTCTCCCGTGTCTGCGCGTCTCCCCGTCTCCCCTCCACGAGTCATGCCACGTCTCCTGTCCACGTCTCCTCTAAGGTGGATACGAGTTGAAAATATTTCCTTTGCCTGATATTAGTTGTGACTAAGATAACATTAAATGAATGTATAATTATTCTAGTATCATAGTCTATCTTTGTTCGGTGAATTACAAATTACAAATACTGAGATGTGAGAGTAGTAAATACTAATGGTTTTGGTCGTGTTCCATAAAACTCTCAAAGAACGTAAAATGTAATAATTCCTTTCGTGAAATACTTATTACGCATTATACCTTGTTAGCGCAATTGAACATAAGTGGTTGCTTAAATAACTATACGCTCTGACTCCCTTCCGCGACTGGGGACAAGTACAGAAAATGGATGTTAGGATTTAAAGGGGTAACTCGAGTAATTTTATAAGCTCTCAAAAGTCTTGGTCCTTTCGCAAATAAACAGGTATATAATATATTTCTGGTCATTACATATATATATAGAAAAATATACTATATATATATACACTATATATTTTATATATATAATATATTAATCTACTATATATATATATTTATATATATATAATATATATATATATATATATATATATATATATTTATATACTATATAATAATATATATATAATATATATATAGATATATATATATATATATATAATATATATATATACATACTATATATATAATATATATATAATATATATATAATATATATATATATATATATATATATACTATACATATATACTATATATACTAGCGCGGGAACTGAGGCGATTGGGAGTTGAGGTGGCTGCCTCTCGGAGGTGAGAAGACCTGTTAGCGGCACGATCGGTATAGGTGGGTAAACCTACTACTAGTCGGGCCGCAGCGAGGGTGTAGCCATAGCCATCTCCAGCTGACTTCAGCCCTCGGTAGTTGAGGTGATACCAGTTGATGAGCGTATTATGGCTTTGAGACTGAAGCATGCTTTGGCTTCATTTCTCTGATGTATGTAACTTGATGTGAAAGAGGCTTTCTACGCCAAGCTCGCATCTGTGGCAGACAATTGCCCCCGACGAGATATTCGCATTGTCTGGGTGACTTCAATGAAGTATCCAGCTGTGACGAGCTGGCTATGAGATGTCTGTCGGCCCCCATGGCTCAGGAGCTGATCCCAGCAGCGAGAATAGCCTCCTTCTCCGGGACTTTGCTAAGTCCCAGAAAATGAGGATCTCTGGCTCCTGGCACCAGCGCTCCAACCCGCATCGCTGGACATGGTACAGCGATATGGGTACAATGGCCAAGGAGATCGACCACTTTCTGTTAGCACGCGATGGAGGATCCTCCAGAACTGCAGGGTTTACCGGAGTGCCGAGTTCTGTGGCACTAACCATAGGCCCCATCCCTCCAGTGGCCACCCTAAGCTGTTTCACCTGGACAGACTAAGAGAGGAGGAGTGTGCCCATGGGTTCACCATGGCAGTCTCTGACCAATTCACAGAACTCGACAACCTGATGGACCCAGTTGCTCTGTGGGACCTCTTCAAGCGCGTAACACTTGAAGCAGCTCAGGAGTCCATTGGAACTGTTCATCAGAATCTTGCTGAGGAGGTTGAGGGCCATTTCTTGGTAAACGACCTTCACCTTGCTACCAAGCCCTGAGAAAGCTGAAACCTAAGCCCTCCTCACAGAAGACTGCAGTCCAATCAGCGGATGGACGGATCATCTCAGATCACATTGGAGTTCGTGAACATTGGGCTGAGTATTTTGAGCAGTTGTACCAGGTAAACCCTCCAAGCAATGTCACAATACCTGTGCTGGACCCACCCATCAGCGAGGAACCTTGTACCCTAACAGAGGTTAGGATGGCAATTTCCAAGCTGAAGAGTGGGAAAGCTGCAGGCATATGTGATATTCCTGCTGAACTGCTAAAGGCTAGGGGTGAACCTATGGCTCGGGGCCTGCATACAGTCCTGACTGCCATCTGGCAGTCTGGTACCATTCCCCCTGACCTGCTGAGGGGCGTGGTCATCCCTCTCTGGAAGGGGAAAGGGGATCGTTGGGAATGTAGCAACTACACGTAGCATTACACTGCTCTGCACACCAGGCAAAGTTCTCACCCACATTCTTCTGAAACAGATCTGCATCACCTACTGAGGCATCAGAGACCGGAGCACTCTGGATTTACTCCTGGCAAGTCCTTCGAGTAATTGTGGAACGCCATCGTGAGTTTGGTCGTGGGTTGCTTGCAACCTACATTGACCTCAAGAAGGCGTTTGACTCGGTGCATCGGGAATCGCTATGGGAGATCCTGAGACTCAGGGGAATTCCGACACAGATTATTGGCCTAATAGCAAGCCTTTATACTTCTGTAAAGTGTGGTGGGGGTCTGTCGTACTTCTTCCTTGTTAAATCAGGGGTGAGGCAGAGCTGTGCCCTTGCACCCACACTTTCAACACTTGTATGGACTGGATAATGGGCAGAGCTACTAGCCAAAGTCAGTGTGGAGCAACACTAGGCAATAAGGTCTCAGACCTTGACTTTGCTGATGATGTTGCTATCCTATCTGAGTCCTTGGAGTCACTTGGTGGCAGCATTTCATGCATTTAGCAATGAGGGGAAGCCCTTAGGCCTAGAGGTCTCCTGGACCAAGACCAAGATTCAGGACTTTGGGGGCCTGTTAGGGGAACCCATTCACTCGATCCATACTTGCGGCGAGGACGTTGAAGTTACAGAAAGTTTTACATACCTGGGTGGAGGAGGCCTGTGGGACGACCCAGGAGATCATGGCTTAGGCAGGTCGACGAGACCTGTCGCGAGGAGCTAGAGATAGGCCGTGGCCTGCCTGGAGTCTCGCCTCAAGGGATCCTCGTGGCTGGAAGCGAAGGGTGGGTGCGTCCATGCGCCCCCGTCGGCGTTTTGCCCTTTGATGATGATGATATTATACTATATATATACTGTATAATTATATATATATATATATATATATATTATATATATTATATAATATATATATATATCATATTATACTATATAAATTTCTAATTTTATACTATATATACTATATATATACTATTTTATTAATATATATTTATTATTATAATATTATATTTTATATATATATATATATAATCTATATTTACTGTATATATACTAATATATACTATACATATTACTATTAGGCCTATATACTACATATAATACTATACTATATATTTTTAACTATATCTATATATATACTATATTATATATATTATATGTAACTAGTATTTTAATATAATAAATAAAATATACTATAGGGTATTATTTATAAAATTAGTATTATTATATAATATATATATATATACTATAATAATATAATACTATGGTATATATTTACTATATATATATATATATATAAATATATATTATATATACTATATTAATAGTATATACACTATATGCTATATAAAAACTATAATATATATATATATATATATATATATATATATATATATATGTACTATAAATTACATATATAATATATATATATATAGGTATATATATATATATAGTATATAGTACATATATATATATATATAGTATATATATAGTATATAGGCCTAAATAGTATATATATATATTATATATGTATATATATATTATATATATATATATATCTATAGTATATATATCGTAATATATATAGTATTATATATATATCAAATAATATATCATATGATATATATATATATATATATATATATATTATACATTATTATATAGTATAAATATCATCATCATCAAAGGGCTAACGCCGACGGGGCGCATGGACGCATCCACCCTTCGCTTCCAGCACGAGGATCCCTTGAGGCGAGACTCCAGGCAGGCCCACGGCCTATCTCTAGCTCCTCGCGAACAGGTCTCGTCGACCTGCCTAAGCCATGATCTCCTGGGTCGTCCCACAGGCCTCCTCCACCCGGTATGTAAAACTTTCTGTAACTTCAACGTCCTCGCCGCAAGTATGGATCGAGTGAATGGGTTCCCCAACAGGCCCCCAAAGTCCTGAATCTTGGTCTTGGTCCAGGAGACCTCTAGGCCTAAGGCTTCCCCTCATGCTAAATGCATGAAATGCTGCCACCAGTGACTCCAAGGACTCAGATAGGATAGCAACATCATCAGCAAAGTCAAGGTCTGAGACCTTATTGCCTAGTGTTGCTCCACACTGACTTTGGCTAGTAGCTCTGCCCATTATCCAGTCCATACAAGTGTTGAAAAGTGTGGGTGCAAGGGCACAGCCTTGCCTCACCCTGATTAACAAGGAAGAAGTACGACAGACCCCCACCACACTTTACAGAAGTATAAAGGCTTGCTATTAGGCCATAATCTGCGTCGGAATTCCTCTGAGTCTCAGAATCTCCCATAGCGATTCCCGATACACCGAGTCAAACGCCTTCTTGAGGTCAATGTAGGTTGCAAGCAACCCACGACCAAACTCACGATGGCGTTCCACAATTACTCGAAGGACTTGCCAGGAGTAAATCCAGAGTGCTCCGGTCTCTGATGCCTCAGTAGGTGGATGCAGATCTGTTTCAGAGAATGTGGGTTGAGAACTTTGCTTGGTGTGCAGAGGCAGTGTAATGCTACGGTAGTTGCTACATTCCCAACGATCCCCTTTCCCCTTCCAGAGAGGGATGACCACGCCCCTCAGCAGGTCAGGGGGAATGGTACCAGACTGCCAGATGGCAGTCAGGACTGTATGCAGGCCCCTAGCCTTTAGCAGTTCAGCAGGGATATCACATGCCTGCAGCTTTCCCACTCTTCAGGTTGGAAATTGCCATCCTAACCTCTGTTAGGGTACAAGGTTCCTCGCTGATGGGTGGGTCCAGCACAGGTATTGTGACATTGCTTGGAGGGTTTACCTGGTACAACTGCTCAAAATACTCAGCCCAATGTTCACGAACTCCAATGTGATCTGAGATGATCCGTCCATCCGCTGATTGGACTGCAGTCTTCTGTGAGGAGGGCTTAGTTTCAGCTTTCTCAGGGCTTGGTAGGCAAGGTGAAGGTCGTTTACCAAGAAATGGCCCTCAACCTCCTCAGCAAGATTCCTGATGAACAGTTCCAATGGACTCCTGAGCTGCTTCAAGTGTTACGCGCTTGAAGAGGTCCCACAGAGCAACTGGGTCCATCAGGTTGTCGAGTTCTGTGAATTGGTCAGAGACTGCCATGGTGAACCCATGGGCCCACTCCTCCTCTCTTAGTCTGTCCAGGTGAACAGCTTAGGGTGGCCACTGGAGGGATGGGGCCTATGGTTAGTGCCACAGAACTCGGCACTCCGGTAAACCCTGCAGTTCTGGAGGATCCTCCATCGCGTGCTAACAAGAAAGTGGTCGATCTCCTTGGCCATTGTACCCATATCGCTGTACCATGTCCAGCGATGCGGGTTGGAGCGCTGGTGCCAGGAGCCAGAGATCCTCATTTTCTGGGACTTAGCAAAGTCCGGAGAAGGAGGCTATTCTCGCTGCTGGGATCAGCTCCTGAGCCATGGGGGCCGACATACATCTCATAGCCAGTTCGTTCACAGCTGGATACTTCATTGAAGTCACCCAGAACATGCGAATATCTCGTCGGGGCATTGTCTGCCACAGATGCGAGCTTGGCGTAGAAAGCCTCTTTCACATCAAGTTTACATACATCAGAGAAATGAAGCCAAAAGCATGCTTCAGTCTCAAAGCCATAATACGCTCATCAACTGGTATCACCTCAACTACCGAGGGCTGAAGTCAGCTGGAGATGGCTATGGCTACACCCTCGCTGCGGCCCGACTAGTAGTAGGTTTACCCACCTATACCGATCGTGCCGCTAACAGGTCTTCTCACCTCCGAGAGGGCAGCCACCTCAACTCCCAATCGCCTCAGTTCCCGCGCTAGTATATATAGTATATATGTATAGTATATTATATATATATATATATATATATATATATATATATATATATTATATATATATATATATATATTAGTATATATAGTGTGTATATATATATATATATATATATATAATATATATATTATATAATATATATATATATATATTATATATATCTAGTATATATATACAGTATATATATAAGCATTATGTAATATATATATATAGTATATATAATATATATATATAGTATAGTATTATATATATATATAGTATAGTAAATATAGGTATATATATATAGTATATTTATTCTATATATATATGTAATGACCAGAAATATATTATACCTGTTTATTTGCGAAAGGACCAAGACTTTAGAGAGCTTATAAATTACTCGAGTTACCCCTTTAAATCCTAACATCCATTTTCTGTACTTGTCCCTAGTCGCGGAAGGGAGTCAGAGCGTATAGTTATTTAAGCAAAAAAAATTAATGTTCAATTACACTAACAGGTATAATGCGCAATTAATAAAGTATTCACGAAAGAAAGTTATTATCATTTTACGTTCTTTGAGAGTTTTATGGAACACGACCAAAACCATTAGTATTTACTACTCTCACATCTCAGTATTTGTAATTTGTAATTCACCGAACAAAGATAGACTATGATACTAGAATAATTATACATTCATTTAATGTTATCTTAGTCACAACTAATATTAGGCAAAGGAAATATTTTCAACTCGTATCCACCTTAGAGGAGACGTGGACAGGAGACGTGGCATGACTCGTGGAGGGGAGACGGGGAGACGCGCAGACACGGAGACGAGCTCCATGAGGGAAAACGTTCCGTAAGGCTCGCTGTTTATAAATGAGTATAAGACTCATTTTGTCGAACATTACATTTTACTGTAGAAGCATAAGGCTTCTCACAGTCAGGTAGCGAACATAAGGTCCGCTGGCCATTTACAAGGAACCAATAGGAGGGCTCGGAAATCATGATTTTCGGTGAGTTGAAATAATTAGTGTATGATCTGATGTTGTAATGCTAAATTTCTTTATATTAAGTGTTAATACTTGTTAGTTATGAATATGTTGTAACATTTCTCTGTATTAATATGTTATTCATTTGTAACTAATTAATTAATTTTATGTTTTCTTATATGTTGTGTCTTTGTAATTTCTGTAATCAGCTTATAAACATTTTGACAAACAAAGGATGTTTATCTGAATTCAGAAACTTTCCAACCCAGTAATCCTACGTTCCAATCATTACGAAAATTATGTTTTGGCATTAAGAAAGCTGTGCCGTAACATTGCAAAACGACGAAAGCTGTGCAACGTGCCGTAAAGCCGCTTCATTTGCTGCTGACCTGTACACTATGGGACTGATTAAGATGAGCGAGAAAAGTCTCACAAAATGTCCGCCAAGAGGCAACGGAAATGGCCGACCTCAGAGAAGTGCGTGTGGGAAATAAGCAAAGAAGAGCACCTAGTTTTCGAGAAGTGCGAAAGTGAGACGAAGAGTATCTCCGCTAACCAGAGAAGCCTTCATTTCGTATTTGCAAAGGTATGGAAAGGAATGTAAGAAATTAGCTAAGAAACTTAAGGATCAAGCTAAAGTGATTGAGGAAAAATTAATAATAGGTGCTTCCAATGAAGAAATCAAACAGGAACACCATATATTCTTGTCATATGTAGATCAGTTCTATACTATTAAAGAGAACACAAGTAGTTTGCTAGAAAGAGCAGGATCTTCAGTATAAAACGAAGATTATGAGGAGCACCAGAATTGCTTAAATGATAAGGAAGAAATAGAATTGCATGTCCTTGAATAAGGAAAAGTTTGAAAGGTGGTTACAAACCGAGCGGAAAAACGTCAAAGCCAAGTTAAGGTAAGAAGTGATAATAGGTCGAAAGATTAGTAAGGTCAGTGTTGTTGAAAGTATAATTAAGCAAATATGACAACAAATGAAAAGAAAGAGG
>NC_051403.1:41905955-41920955 GCF_015228065.2 Penaeus monodon
TTTTAAAAAATTCTTTTGTGTACCCCGTTACTGTGTTTGTGTTTGTGTTTATATATATATATATATATATATATATATATATAATATATATATATATATGGAAGAAAAAACCCACAATACAAAAACTAGATTTATTGAAAATGAGACTACAGTTTCGAAATCCACCTGGATTCCATCTTCAGGTCTGAAGAGGAAAGGAATTCTTCGAGTCTGAGCTTCTCCCTTCCATCTCCATTCGGCCGTCGATCTGGCTGAGGTATGTCGACGATGTCTTTGCTCTCTGGCCTCATGACCCTGCTCTGTTCCGGGTTTCCTGATGCAGCTGAACTCTCTCTCTCCTTCCATCCGTTTCAAGGTGGAAGGGGAGGTTGACAACAGGTTTCCCTTTTGGACACCTTAGCCCATCGCTCTGCTGACCATTTTCTCCTTCTCCATATACAGGAACCCATGCATAGTGGTATGTACATACACTTCTTCTCATACCATCTTTCCATGTGAAGAGAGGTGTTGCCACCTCGCTGTTCCTTCGCGCCCTTCGCATCGTGACCCCAGTACCTGGATGGAGAGATCGTCTTCCTTCGTCGCTCTTTCTCCAAACTGGGCTACCCTGGTCATGTTCTCGATGCCGCGTTATCCAGGGCGCGGCGTACCTTCTACCACGACTCTCCTCCTAAATTGACTCCTCATTTGCCGGTCCTCAGCCTGCCCTACACTGAGGAAATTACTCTCTCCGTCGCCCTCTTCACCCTCTCAACTGCAGGCTATATATATATATATATATATTTTATATATATATTATATATATATATAATATATGTAATTTCATATATATATAATAGCAAAATGTGATATAATATAACAATAATATATAATATAATATATATAATAATATATATATATATAGTTAAAATAATATATATATATATATATATATATATATATATATATATAGTATATGATATATATATATATATATTTATATATATATAAATTACATACCACTAATATATATACAAGTATATATATTAATAATATATATATACATATATATATAATACATATATTAATATATATATATATATATATATATATATATATATATATATATATATAGTGTATGTTATATATATATATATATATAATATATATATATATTATATATATATATATATATATAGTGTAAACTTATATATATATATATATATATATAATATAATATATATATATATATATATATATATATATATATATATATGAAAGGGTAAGGAGTGAAAGAAGTGACAATGTCGGAAATAAGGCCAAACGACAGTTGAATCCATTAGCCTACGTGAAGCGTAGTGACTACTAGGAGTGAATGAGAATGCGAGTCGAAGTGTGAATGAAGCCCCGTGAAGCAGTGACGTATGAAAGGAAGTGTGCATTCGTATGAAATAAAATGTTGAGTGGGTGAATGAATAGAGAATGCCTGGTGCATATATATTTTTAAAAATATTTTCCCCCCCAAAAATGTTGTAATGATTTAAATAAGTGACCTAAAAAAAAGGGCTGATATTCATGTGACCATAGAAAAAATAAAACAATTAGAAACAGAAAATAAATGGAAAATGTGACCATAACTGATAAATGAAATTATGTGAACGAGAAAATAAAATAAACCAAAACAAAAATAGACGAAACCAGATATGAAAATAAATTACTAGCGAATGTCCAGGGGAATCCCCCAGTGTGACGTCCCATTCACACTCGAACAGCTGCCCAGACTAGACCTACCCACCCGAGGGGGTAACAGCCGAAAGTGTATCTAAAACATCCTCGGGTTTCCGGTGTGGAGTGGAGAAGTGCCGTGCCACGTCACAAGTGCGCCCGTACGAGACCGCACGAGTTGAGGCGTGAGGCGGAGGCGTGAGGCGAGAGGCGTGAGGCGAGAAGCGTGAGGCGAGAGGCACGAGGCACGAGTGTGAGGAGAAAGGAACAGATGAAAAAAGTGAAAAAAATGTGAGGATAAAGCCACAACACTCGGACATTTTGTGTGATATGTGAAAGGAAAGACAATACTATAGCGGTTATGGGTAGCGGTTATGGGTCACAAAGTGAAACAAAACATTTAATGTCTCTTGATTAATTATTTTGTGTTGATTTATGTTTTTCTATTTTTTTTCTTTTTGTATTTTATATTTGTGTTTTGTGTATGTGAGGATTTAGGTAATAAATCTAGATGGTAAATAGTGTTTCTTTTTAATACAATTGTTAAACTGAGCAACAACGCAGAGGTGATCCACAAAGGGTTTGTACTGGTGGAGGGCCCAGGCCAGAAATTAAGAAATTAATCAAGTTGCAACCTTACAATTGGTAGCAGAAGCGTTTCTCTCGATTGCTCATATTTAATAATTGGGTGTTGAGAAGATGGACACGGGGAACACATTTGCGGTTTGTTAGGCTTAATTGTGGGATTACTGTTACTGCATTTTATTTCTGATATATCGAGAAATCCGATCGGGGAACGGGATGGAGGCGTGCACATCAAAGTAGAAATGGGATTTACCGACAGGCGGAATAAGTAGAGTAGAAAGTAATAATGAGGAAACAATTAGGTGGAATAGGACTTGGAAAATTTTAGAAGACTTAGCTAGTATTCAGCATAGGCAAGTAAATGCTCCTCTATTATTCGGAAGAGTCCAGCACTAGAAGTATACACAGGAAAAGGGGAGTGGAGAGATGGATCAAGAAGGCAAACAGGGCACTGGGACAGTTGGTCGGAAATGAGGAGGATAAAGTTAAATTTGTGTTAAATCACATAGAGGATCGGCGGCAGAGAGATTGCATAATTATAAACAGGATTGGCATAGCGTAGAAGAAATTATGGAAGAATTGGTGAAAGTATATGGGAGCAGAATATCTGTTGGATTTATACGAAACGAATGGCAGGCAGAAAGCAGGGGAAGCATGAGAGTGTGTGGGAATTTTTAGACGTGTTATTGGGGATGAGCTGAAAGCCTTAAGCAAGGTGGAAATGAAATAGATCGTAGAATGATCGGAGAATGTGTGCGGAATATGAGAGAGCCAGCATTAGGATTGAAGCTTAAGAGGAGGATAGAGCAGAGGCCAGATGATTCGTTGGATGAGTGGAATAGAGTGGATACAATAAAAGAGCATGAGTGGAAATCTTTCTCGCAAAGGAAAGATAAAGATGGGAAGGACAAAGAAATGGAGAATGAAAGAAAGAATTCAGAAAAGAAAGAGAGAATTTGTTATAGATGCGGTAAAAAGGGTCATATTATTGCGTGGTGCCAGAAGGAAGTTTCAGAGATAGGTATTATGGAAGGAACTTGCATACTCGAGATGACGAAACTACAAATAACGTTAAGTCTGGGGAGACTCGTAAATGTGCTAGCCGATACAGCAGCGGAAAACTAGTGAGGCCCATTGGGAGTATAAACGCCAACCCAAGAGGCCTAGCAGTAGCAATGTGCAATAATGTGTCACAAGCGGCGGGCAGAAAGTAGGATATCCAATGGTAAAAAGGATAGAAGTGGGACATATAAATAACAAACAGCCCACGGGTAACTGTAAATATTGAAGGGGTAGATGTTGTTGGTTTGTGTGATACGGGCAGAAGTTTCCTTTAATTAGTTCTGAAGTTTATGAATACTATTTGCGACCATGTGGTATAAAGCTGCAACCGGTTAAAATTAGCATTAGGTCAGTGGGTGGTGGTGTAGTACCGTGTAGAGGTAGTATAAAAGTTACTATTGAAATCGTGGGGCAAAGGTTGAATGCAGTATTCTTGATTTGTGATAGAGTGGGGGAGGAGCTACAGTTGTTGTTAGCATTGATGTGTTGTCAAAGGTGGCAGAGTTATGTCCTGTAATTTACAATCTTTGTATAGCAAGTGTTAACTGTGAAGAGTTGAAAGACTATATTAGCGATGTGAGGCACTCCGCAACGTTATATTTAAATGAAGACATGGGGATTGCATTAACCGGGAAAGCACAAATGCCGGTGTTCCGCCATTATATGAGACTGGTGCCAGTCTGGATCCCGCAATTAAGGAGGTAAAAAACAGGTGGTGTTGATTGAGCCATGACAGAAGAACAGAAGATGGGTTCCTGAGGTGTAGTAAACGCTGCTGCTATGGTCCTTATAAAGAGTGGGAAGGGATATACGCTAGTAGCAAACCTATCTAAAACAACTTGTAAATTAAGAAGGAATTGGCGGATAGGCAAAGTTGCAGAGCAGAGGAAATAGAAGAGAAGGAAGTTCAACACTGCAGCGTCAATCTGATAAATGAAAGTTGCCTGAAGTAAAAATCATTGATGACCATTTAACAATAAACCAAAAGGAGGGTGTAATGAGACTTTTAGAAGAATATAGGGACGTTTTTGCTAATGAAAAGGAGCCAATAGGAAAAGCTACGGGTGTCCATCATACCATACCGTTGACAACTGAGCAACCCATTAAAATACCTTACAGACGAATACCACCTAATCAAGTTCCGGAGGTAAAAGAACACATCGAAAAGTTATGCAAACAAGGGGTGATTGTGCCGAGCGTAAGTCCCTACTCTGCTGCAATTGTTGTGGTGCGCAAGCGCGATAACACTTTAAGGCTGTGTATAGATTACAGGCAACTTAATAAATATACAATTAGAGACGCATTTCCTCTGCCAAGGATTAATGAGACGGTTGAAGCATTAGCAGGTGCAAAGTTTTTTCAACACTTGATTTAGATGCAGGGTATCACCAAATACAAGTACACCCAAAAGATCAGCATAAAACTGCATTTAGCTCACCTTTCGGCCATTATGAATTTAAAAGATTGCCAATGGGATTATCAAACAGTCCAAGCACGTTTCAGCGTTACATGGAAAGGATTCTGGGAGACAGAATTTTTGCTACATTACTGGTATATTTAGATGACGTAATTGTGTTTAGCAAAACGGTTGAGGAACATATTGTTAGGTTAAGGGATCTGCTTGAAAGAATGCGGACACATGGCCTTAAACTTAAACCTAAAAAGTGTACGCTCTTTGCATCAAAAGTGACATATTTAGGATATCAGGTTTCGGAAGAGGGCATGACGACAGACCCAGCGAAAGTAGAAGCAGTTAAGTCGTGGCCTCTGCCGAAAACTGTCAGAGATGTGAGAGCATTCATTGGATTCTGTTCATTTTACAGAAAATTTGTGAAACACTTTGCACAAAAGGCAGCACCACTACATGCTCTTATGTCAGGAGATTCACGGAGATCCATTGTCGGGGAATGGGATGAGAAATGTCAGAGCGCGTTTGAGGATTTAAAGGCGATGTTAATTACTGCTCCTGTTTTAAAATGTCCTGATTTCACGAAGGAATTCATCTTAGAAACTGATGCCAGTTTTAAGGGATTAGGAGCCGTGCTATCACAGAAGCACGAGGGGAAGATTCATCCAGTATGTTATGCCAGTAGAGGTCTAAGGAATTCTGAAAGAAACATGTCAAATTATAGCTCAAGAAAGTTAGAATTATTAGCGTTAAAGTGGGCAGTTTGCGATAAATTCAAAGACTATTTAGCGGGAAGGGAATTTATTATTTACACAGATAACAGTCCGTTGAGTCACCTGGAGACCTCTAAGCTTGGAGCGGTGAAAGTCAGTGGGTAAATAATTTGCAACAGTTTAATTTCACGATAAAGTACAAGCCTGGCAGGGATAACACGGTAGCTGATGAGCTAAGTAGGTTGACACAGGAGGTGGAGAGTGATACGGATGAAGAATACACGGCAATGGCAGTCACCACAAACTCGAATGTGGGAGAGCTTTGGTCGCAGGGGGGGATAAAGGATGCCCAGGATGAGATGAAGTGTTTCAAGGGGATTTGTCAGATACTGGAGAGTCAAATGTCTAAAGGGGAGATGGAGGACTGGTTGAAAAATGAAGATTTTCGAAAATTGTATAGAGTAAGAGAGAATTTAGTTGTACAAGATGGAATTGTTTGGCATAAAAAGAGCGTGGGAATAAATTTGTGGAAAATTATCCCAGTATTGACTCCAAAGTTACAAAGGCAGTTATTGCACGCCTGTCATGATAATTTCGGCCATCAAGGGAGGAATAGAACCCTTAGTTTAGTTAGAAGTCGAGGGTACTGGCCAGGAATGTCAACTACGGTAGGAGAATACGTGGCTGGATGTGGCAGATGCAGCGTAGCTAAAGACGAGACACCGAAGCTGCATGCTTTAATGGGGAGATTAGACACGAGCAAACCCTGGGAAATGTTAGCCATTGATTTCACCGTCTTAGAAAAGAGAATGGGAATAGAAAATGTTTTAGTCGTTACAGACATCTTCAGTCGGTATTCTTTTGCTTTTCCAACAAGAGACCAAAAAGCAACAACAGTAGCAAAGATTTTAAAAGAACAGATTTTTGATAGATTTGGAGCTCCGGATAGATTACTGTCGGATCAAGGGAAGAATTTTCTAAGTTCCGTAATTAAACAGTTATGCAATAGTTATGGGTAGAGAAAATTAGAACGACAGCATATCACCCACAAGGAAATGGTAGTTGCGAGAGGTTTAATCGAACTCTACACGGGCTCTTAGTGACATTAGATGAAAGAGCAAAGAAGAAATGGCCTGAGCACATAGCTGCCTTAGTTGCATATTATAATGCTACCCCACATGCAACCACAGGATATTCACCTTTTCAGTTAGTCTTTGGCAGGGAGCCTAAGTTACCTCAGGATCGTAGAGTAAATTCTTCATCAGACGAAACTATTGATGATTGGATAAGTGAATTAAGGGAGATACAAGAGACTGTATGGGATGTGGCAAAAGGAAGCAAGCAGAAAGAGATGACGAGGAAGCAAAGGGACATAAAGGCAAAGGATATTAATTGGGGAGTCGGCCAGGAAGTTTTACTAAGAAATAATGTAAAAATAGGCAGAAGAAAAATGCAGGACCAGTTTCATGCTAAACGATGGGTAATACTGGAGATTTTGGAACCCAAAACGGGATTGTATAAGATTAGATCTTGCGATGAGGATGACAAAGAAGAGCGAATTGAGAATAGATGCAACCTGAGGGCTGCACCAAAATTACAACCTTTTGGAGTACCAGCAGCAAATGAACCGATAGTAGACCATTCTCCACGGCGATTGCGTAGTCGTGTAATAGAAGTAGACAAAGGGAATAAAATTGGGTGAAAGCAGGGTTCTATCCTGAACGAGGTTTGGCGTCCTCTACCTGACTTGAGCTAAGTCTTTCATTTCTCTTCTACTATATCTACTCCTTCCATCATTTTAGTGTTAAAAACAGGTGAAAGCAGGGATCTATCCTGAATGAGGACTGGCGACCTCTACCTGACTTGAGCTAATTCTTTCATTTTTCTCCTCCTATACCTCTTGCTTCATTTCTATTAGTATTAGCCTGGGATGGTGTTTAAGTTAAGGTGAAGGGATACTTAGGCGGATTTAGAAATTCAAATGAAAGAAGGGCGAAAGAATGAAAGTGAAGGGATAAGGAGTCATGGGGAAGCAAGAATGTAAGACTGACGCCGAAATATAAGCTTTTGGAAGTGGTAGGTCCAGAGGGGCTGACGCCAGAGTTTATAGGAGTAGGAAGTGGTAAGTCTGGCTGATAAGCAAATAAATCAGGAAAGAAGGAGCGAGAGAATGATGAAACGGATAGAAAGGCATCGGGGAAGATGGACCAGAAAGAAAGACGAGAATAGGTAAATCTTGCGCCAGTTACTGTATTGTTTAGTCAGGCTGGGTAAGGAGGTTGAGGCAGAGTAAAGGAAAGGTTGTTATTACGCCAGTTTCCATACTGTTAAATCAGGCTGGGTAAGGAAGAGATGATGGAAGAAGAAATGATATTCTTGTGCCAGTTTCCATACTGTTAAATCAGGCTGGGCAAGAGGTTAAGACGTGGGTCAAACTTCCAAATGTGTTCCTTTGCAAAAGTGTGTGAAAGATTTGACTTTCTGTACGTATAGTACACAGAGAAAGTTTTGAATGACTGGCTCAGAGTGGAGCTGAGCCGAAAAATTAAGAAGGGGCGATTGAAAGGGTAAGGAGTGAAAGAAGTGACAATGTCGGAAATAAGGCCAAACGACAGTTGAATCCATTAGCCTACGTGAAGCGTAGTGACTACTAGGAGTGAATGAGAATGCGAGTCGAAGTGTGAATGAAGCCCCGTGAAGCAGTGACGTATGAAAGGAAGTGTGCATTCGTATGAAATAAAATGTTGAGTGGGTGAATGAATAGAGAATGCCTGGTGCATATATATTTTTAAAAATATTTTCCCCCCCAAAAATGTTGTAATGATTTAAATAAGTGACCTAAAAAAAAGGGCTGATATTCATGTGACCATAGAAAAAATAAAACAATTAGAAACAGAAAATAAATGGAAAATGTGACCATAACTGATAAATGAAATTATTGAACGAGAAAATAAAATAAACCAAAACAAAAAATAGACGAAACCAGATATGAAATAAATTACTAGCGAATGTCCAGGGGAATCCCCCAGTGTGACGTCCATTCAACACTCGAACAGCTGCCAGACTAGACCTACCCACCCGAGGGGGTAACAGCCGAAAGTGTATCTAAAACATCCTCGGGTTTCCGGTGTGGAGTGGAGAAGTGCCGTGCCACGTCACAAGTGCGCCCGTACGAGACCGCACGAGTGAGGCGTGAGGCGAGAGGCGTGAGGCGAGAGGCGTGAGGCGAGAAGCGTGAGGCGAGAGGCACGAGGCACGAGTGTGAGGAGAAAGGAACAGATGAAAAAAGTGAAAAAAATGTGAGGATAAAGCCACAACACTCGGACATTTTGTGTGATATGTGAAAGGAAAGACAATACTATAGCGGTTATGGGTAGCGGTTATGGGTCACAAAGTGAAACAAAACATTTAATGTCTCTTGATTAATTATTTTGTTGATTTATGTTTTTTATTTTTTTCTTTTTGTATTTTATATTTGTGTTTTGTGTATGTGAGGATTTAGGTAATAAATCTAGATGGTAATAGTGTTTCTTTTTAATACCAATTGTTAAACTGAGCAACAACGCAGAGGTGATCCACAAAGGGTTGTACTGGTGGAGGGCCCAGGCCAGAAATTAAGAAATTAATCAAGTTGCAACCTTTACATATATATAGTGTATGTTATATATATATATATGTATATATATATATATATATATATATATATATATATATATATATATATATATATATATGTAGTATATGTAAAATATATATATATGTATATATATATATAATATAAAAAATATATATGTATATATGATATTTAATTAAAATATATATATATATATATATTAATTATTGGATATATATGTATTAAAATATATATATATATTATAAAATTATATATTTATATAAAAATATATATAAAATAATGTTTATATTTTGGTATAAAATTTTAAAATATTATATTTTATATATTTTTATTATATATATATACGTTTTATATAAATAATTATTTTTAAAAAAACATTTTTAATAATTTAAATCACAATATTTCCCCAAATATATATATTTTTATTATAAATAAAATATATTATATTAATTATATATATAGGAAATTATATTATAAAAAATTTTTTCAAAAGTGTATTTATATTAAAAATAATATATTTATTTATATTTAATTATTACGCATTTTTTTAAAAATTATTTTAAAAAAAAAATTTTAAAATTAATTATAATATATAAAATTTTAATATATTATATATATATTATATATATATATATATTGTATGTAATATATATATTTTTATAAAATTATATTTATATATATATACAATAATATTATATATTTTATATATATATATATATATAATTTTATTTTAAGTTCAATTAAAATATATTTTTATAGTTTTTATATATATAGTAAAAATATGTATATAAAATATATATATAAATATTGTAATATATATATAAATATAGAATATTTTAATAAATATATATAGATTTTTTTTAAATATATAATATATATTATTATATTATATATTATATATATATATATATATATTTTTAAAATATTTTAATATATTATATTCAAATATATATATATTATATTAAAAAAAAAAACCTATATATATTACATATATATATTTTAAAATATATATTAATATATAATATAATTAATACTATTTTATATATATTAAATATAATATAATATAATATTATATGATTTATTTTATATAATTTATAAAATATATATATTGGGGTTATATATTAAAATAATATAGTGTATTTTAAATTTTAATATAAAATTAAAATTTAAAAATATAATTTTAAAATTTAAAAGTTATTTTAAAAAATAGTATATATATTATTATAGATTAATATATTATAATATATTTTTATTTTTTAATATATATACATTTTTTAATATATAATAAAATATATATTATATATTATATAATATAATATAATTATATTTTATTAAAATTATATATAAAATATAGTTTAGTTATATAAGGAATTTTATATATATTATAGTTTATGTTATAAAATATAAAAAATAAAATATAGGTATGTTAATTTTTTATTTTAATAATTGATATTTATATATACTAATATTATCATATATAAATATATATTATTATTTTAGAAATATAGATTATATATATATATATATTATTTATATATTTTATAGTTTGTAAAAAAAAAAATTATTATTATAGTGTTTTAAAAATAAAAATATATATATAAAATTATTATATAATATATTTTATTTTAATGATATATTGTATTATATATAAAAATATATATATATATATTTATATTTATATATATTGGTATTTGATTTTTATATATATATATATATAGGGTTTAATATTTTATACCATTATATATAAAATTATATTATATATATATTTTTTTTAAATAAATAATATATATATATTATATTATATATATATAATATAATATTTATAAATTATACTATTTATATAAATATATTATTTTATATATATATATATATATATAATTAAAAGATATTTTATATATTTTAATATTTTAATTTATAAGATTTTAATATATATAATATATTATATATATTTTAAAAATTTTATAATATTAACAATAAAATATATTTATAAATATATATAAATTTGTATATTTATTATTTTTAAAAAAAAAAATATTATTTAAATATATATATATATATTTTATATTATAATAATATATATATATTATATAATATATATATATATATATATATATTATATATATATATATATTTTATTTTAATTAATTTTTTTTTTTTTGGGGTATTTTAATAAAAGAATGTATTATTATATAAAATATATAATATATAATATTTTATATATTAATATTTACCTATATATATTTTTAATTTATAATATATATATATAAAAATGTATTTTTTATAATATAATATTATTATAAAATATTTTAAAATATAAAAATAATATAAAATATATATATTTTATATTTTTATAAAAAATTATATATATATATATATATATAAAATTATATATTTATATAATGATATATATATATATTTATAATATATATATGATATATAAAATAAAAATATATATTTAAAATTATTTTATATATAAAATTTTATATATTTAATTTTAATATATATTTTAAAATTATAATAATATATATATATATATATGTATATAAATAATAAATATTTTTTAAATAGATATGTATATAATAAAATAAAAATATATAAAAATAAAAACTATAAAATTTTAAAATTTTTATATAAAATATTTTTTATAATATAAAATTTAATATATTTATTTTATAAAATTAATATAATTTTATTTTTATATATAAAAAAAAAAAACAAAAAAAAAAGGATAATAATTGTATATAAAATTTATTTATTTTAAAATTATATACCATAATAGGGTTTTTAAAATTATATATTTAATAAAAATAAATATATATATATAAAATATATATAATTATATTATATATATAATATTATATTTTTATATATATTATATAATATATAATATAAAATTTTATAAATATATAAAATTTTATATGATATTTTAAATAAAATTAAAATTATAATAAAAATATTATATAATATATTTTGGAATTATAAATATATATATATATATATTTAAAATTTTATAAAAAAGGGGGATATTTTTTATAAAATATATAGATTAATTTTAATATAATATTATAATATATATATATTATTTATAAATATATATTTTATATAATATATATAATAATATATATATATATTATATAAAGTTATACCAAATATTTTAATATAAATATTAATATATATATATATTGAAAATATATATAATTTAGAAATTATAAACTTTATTATATATATAAAAGATAAAAGATATATTATATATATATATATAATTTTTATAAAAAATAATAAAATAAATATATTTTTAAATATATAAAATATAAAATAAAAAATATATAAAATATTTTTTCTAAAATTATTTTAAAATTATAAAAAATATATATATGAAATTATAAAAAATATTTTATATAAAAAAATTTTATTTTAATAGTATAAAATTTAATATATATATAATATAATATATTGTAAAATATAAAATATAATAGTATATATATAGAAAATTATTTTATATTTTGGGTATTTTAAAAATTTAAATTAATAATTTTAGTAAAATTATATATATATATATATTTATAAATCCTATAAAATTAAAAATTTATATTTTAAAATATAATATAATAAAATAGATATATATTATATATTTTAAAAATATAGGGGGATATAAAATATAAAATATAATAAAATTAATAAAATATATATATATAGATATTTTAATATTTTTAAAATTAAATATAAAATATTTTATATATATATATATATATATATATAGAATATATTTTTAAAAATTTTAATATATAATAAAAATTATATATATATTTTATTGTAAAAATATTATAAAAAAATATATTTTAAAAATATGTATAATAAAATAAAAATTAAATAAATATATTTTTATATATATTAAAAGAATTATATATAACTTTTAATATAAAATATATATATATATTATATATAAAAAATATTTTTAAAATTTTTAAAATTTTATAGTGGGTATAAAATAAAAAATAATTTTGATATAAAAAAATATATATATTATATATGGGTAAAATTATAAAATATTTTTATTATATATAATATATATAATTTTATAAAAAATTATATATATATATTAATAAAAATATATATATAAAAAAATATATATGAAAATATATTATATATAGATATTATTTTTTAAAAATATATGTGGGGATATATTAATATAAAATTATTTTTTTATATATATAATTATAAAATTTAAAATATATATAAATATTTTTAATATATATAATGTTTATTTTTATTATAAAAATATATATTTTTAAAAGGTAAATATTTTTATTATATTATTGTGATATATATTATAGTGTATTTAATAATTATATAATAATAGATTTTTTTTTTAAAAAAAAAATTTTAAATATCTATATATAATATAATTTTATATAAAAATATAAAAAATACAAAAAACCAAAAAAATTTTTGATATAATATATATATAAAATATATAATATATTTAATTTTAATATATATAAATAGTTCAAATAATATATTATATATATATAATATTTTATTATTTTATGGGATATAAATATATAATATATTAAAAAGTATATATGATAATAAAATATATATATTTTTATTTTAATATAAAAATTTTTAAATTTAATAGTTTAAAAAATGTAATATATAATAGATATATAAAAAATTATATTTAGTAGTATATAATATAGGGGAATAAAGTATAAATATATATATTAATATAAAATATATATATATATATATATATATATTTTTGTCTATATTATTATAAAAATAAAAATATTAAAAATTATATTATTTTTAAATAAAATATATATATATTAAAGTATATTAATTATATAAAAAATTAAAAATAAATTTTAATATTATAAAGATTATATAATTAAATATATTTTAATAAATATTTAATAATAATATTATAATAAATATATATATAAAATTTTAAAACCAATATTATATTTTAAGATAAAAATTAGTAATAGAATATATTTATATATTATTATATATTTTTTATAGGTATTTTTAATATATAAAATTTGTATATAAAATATATATAAAAATTTTTAATATATATATAAAATTTTTAGATATATAATACATAAAAAATTAAAAATATATTGATTAAAAATATATATATATAAAATATTTTAATAATTTTTTAATTTATTTTATAATTAAACTTAATAATATGTTAAAAAGGGGTTTATATATATTATTTTAATTTTATATATTATATAGGTATTTTAATATATATATTTTAAAATTTTTACCAAATTATATATAATATATTTTATATATATATTACATTATAATATTATATAAAATTTTATTTTAATATATATATATATATAAAATTAGAATATATTGTAAATTTTTTAATATTTTATATATAAATATTTGTAATAATAATATAAAAATTTTAAAATTTTATAAAATATAAAATATATATAATATTGATAAATAAAATATATTATATTTTAATAATATATTATATGAAAAAAAATAAGTTTTATAGAAATTTTGGGTAATAGGTTATAGAAATATATAAGTATAGATATAATATATTTTTTCCCATATAATATAGGGATTTTGGTGATATAAGTAGGGTTATTAAATTATGGGGTTTTAAAATTTAATGCATTTATAAAAATTAATTATTTTTAAATATATATATATTATAATATTTTCTATAAAAGGTTTTAATATAATATAAAATATATTATATTATAATAAAATATTATAATATTTTAATTTTGATGGGAAGTATTATAAAAAAGATATATAATATATAGTATATAATATATATGTATCGATATAAATTTTAAAAATTATAAATATATTAGAAATATATATATATAGGATATATATAGTAAAATTATATAGAT
>NC_051403.1:41925955-41936053 GCF_015228065.2 Penaeus monodon
TTTTATAAAATTTTTTTATATAATAATTAATATATATATATATAAAAAGAGAAAAAGAGTATATATATATAGAGATATAAAATATATTAAAAAAGGTGGAGATATATAAAATATATAAAATAATAATATAGTTATATAAAAAAAAATTTTAAATATTTATATATATAAAAATTTTAACTAATATATAATATCCCAATTATAATATATTATATATTTTAAGAAGGTAAAATAAAAAATTAATTATTAAGTACATAGATATTAAAATATTATAGAATATATAAAAAAACAAAAATTTTTAATTTTTTAAAATATTTTAGATAAAAATAAAACATTATATAAAATATAAAATATAAAAGGTTTTAAAAATATATATATGAAATAGATAAAAATTATATTATACATATATATATATATTTTATTATATATATAATAAAATTAATATATAAAAAATATTTTTAAAATGGGTATATATAATATGGGTTTATATATATTATGAAAATATATTTTAGAAATTATATTTTATAAAATATTTATATATATGGGTATAAATATATATATTAGTATATATATATATATATTATTATAGATAATTAGATATAATATATATAAAAGATAAAATTTTTATATATATATATATTTTATAAAAGAATATATATTATATATATAATATATTATATAGATATATATAAAATTTTAAAATTAATATAATATAAAATATTTTAAAATAAAATATAGTTTTCTATATTATATGGGAATATAGAATGAAATAGTATTTTATTTTAAGTATATAAAAAATTAAAAATTTTTAAGATATATATATTTTTATATAAAAGTATATAAAAGTAATATAAAAAGATAAAATATAAAAATATATAAATATAATATAATTTTATATATATTTTATATAAAAATATATAGATAATATATGCTTTTAAAAAAACCATAAATATATATAATTTTTAAAAAATGTTTTATAATTATATATTTATACAATTTTAGTATATATATTATAATTATATATATAATTTTTAATATTATATATATAAAATTAATATATATATTATATATATTTATAATCAAAGTGTATATTAAAATATATAATATATATTATATTTATATAAATATATATATATATATATAAAAATATATTATATTTTGGAATATAGCATTAGTGATATATTTTATTGTAATATATAGTATGTAGTATATTATAGCAATAGTGTACTATATATAAATATGGGTATAAAAATTTTTAAGTACATAGTATAAATAGAAAATAGTATTTATAAGTTATATATTAATTTATTTTATATATATAAAATATAAAATTTATCCCCTTTATAGTTTTAATAAAACTTTAAAAGGTATATATATAAATATTTTCTAAAAAATTACATATAAAATATATATATCATAAGTTTTATATATATTATATAGTTTAAAAGACAATATATAATATATAGAAATTTATATATTTAAAGGCTAAATATTTTTAAGAAAGGGAATATGTAATATAGGCCCTATATAGTATATATGTATAGTAAAATATATAGTAATATCGGGAAAATATATATATATATATAATATATATTTTAATTATATATATATAAAAGTATATATATAGTTATAATAGTATTTTATATGGGATATATAAAAGAAATATATAGTATATATATGTTTTGATGGGGTATACATGTATATATATAATATATAATATATTTTAAAAATTTATTATATTTTAAATATATATATTTATAAAAAGGGGTATAAATAAATTAAATATATAATTTTATATATATAATATATATAAAATAAATATATATATATATATATTTAATTATCCCAGTATATAATAGTATAAATTAATACATCAAAGGGCTAAACGCCGACGGGGGCCATGGACGCATCCCCCCTTCGCCTTCCACCCAAACGAGGACCCCTTTGAGGAGGATCCAGGAAACCCCCACGGCCTTTTTAAGTTTTTCCCCCCGGAACAGGTCCGTTCGCCCCCCCCCCCGCTAACCCCATAAATTTCCTGGGCCCCCCACGGGCCCCCTTTCCCCCCCAGGTTTTTGAAAAAATTTTCTGTAATTCGGGGGCCTCGCCGAAGTAGGGAGAGGGTGAAGGGGTTTCCCCCTTAACGGGGCCCCCAAAGTCCGGGAATCTTGGTTTTGGGTTTCCAAAGGAGCCCTCTGGGCCAAGGGTTTCCCCCCCAATTGCTAAAATGCATGAAATGCCCCACCGGACTAAAAGGGCCTCAGATAGGATAGCAACATCATCAGCAAAAGTAAGGTCTGAGCCCTTATTGGGCCTAGGGGTTGCTCCAAATGATTTTGGTAGTGGGCTCTGCCCTTTATCCAGCCCATCCAAGGGGTGAAAGGGGGGGTGCAAGGCACAGCCTTCCCTTCCCCCCCTGATTTAAAAAAGGAAGAAGAAAGGGCAAAACCCCACCAAACTTTAAAGAAGTATAAAGGCTTTTTTTTGGGCCAAAAATCTGTTGAGGGAAAATTTCCCCCTGGGTCTCAGGATCTCCCATAGCGTTTCCCAAATGCCCCGATTTTTTTTCCAAAGGCCTTTGAGGTCAATGTGGGTTGCAAAAAACCACGACCAAACTCACGAGGCTTTCCCCAAAATTACCAAAGGGAAATTGCCAGGAGTAAACCAGATTTGCTCCGGTCTTTGATGCCTCAGTAGGTGGATCCCCAGATCTTTTTCCGAAGAATGGGGGTGAAAACCCTTTTGGTTGGTGGCAGAGCGGGTTTAATGATACGGAAAGTTGTTTACTTTCCCAAACGACCCCTTTTCCCCCTTCCCAAGAGAGGGAGGGACCACGCCCCTCAGAAGGTCGGGGAAAAATTGGTACCGGGACGCCAGATGGAAAGTCGGGGACTGTATGCAGGCCCCGACCCTTTGGGGTTCACCCCTACCCTTTTAGCAGTTCAGCAGGAAAAATTCACATAGGCCTGCAGCTTTCCCCCTTTTTTCACCCTTGGAAAATTTCCCCATCCAACCTCGTTAGGGTAAAGGGTTTCCTCGCTGATGGGTGGGCCCAAGCAAAGGTATTTTTACATTGTTTTGGGGGGGTTTTACCTGGTACAACTGCTCCAAAAAAACTCAGCCCAATGGTTTACAAAAATCCAAAGTGATCTGAGATGATCCGTCCATCCGCTGAGGACTGCAGGGCTTCTGGGGGGGAGGGCTTAGGTTTCAGCTTTCTCAGGGCTTGGAGGCAAGGGAAAAAGGCGTTTTCCCCAAAAAATGGCCTAACCTCCTCAGCAAAATTCCTGATGAACCGTTCCCCAAAGGATCCTGAGGCTTCAAGTGTTTCGCGCTTTTTGGGAAAAGGTCCCCCAGAGCAACTGGGTCCCTCCCGGTTTTTCGAAATTCTGTGAATTGGGCAGAAAAGCCATGGTGAAAACCCCCGGGGCACAAATCCTCCTCTCTTAGTCTGTCCCGGTGAAAGCTAGGGTGGCCAATTGGGAGGGATGGGGCCCATGGTTAGTTTCCCCAGAACTCGGACATCCCGGTTTAAAAACCCCCAGTTTGGGGGGATCCTCCACGCGTGTAAAAAAAAAAAGTTGGTCGATCTCCTTGGCCTTGTACCCATATCGCTGTACCATGTCCGCGATGCGGGGGGGGGGGCGCTGGTTTCCCCGGAGCCAGGATCCCCCTTTTTTTGGGACTTTGCAAATTTCCCGGGAGAAAGGAGGCTATTCTCCCCTTTCTGGGATAAAATCCTGAGCCATGGGGGCCCAAGACATCCATAGCCAGCCCCGGGTCACAAACTGGATACTTTTATTGAAACACCCCGAAAAAAATGCGAAAATTCCCTCGGGGGCAAAATTTTCTGCCACAGATGCGGGGCTTGGCCGGTAGAAAGCCCCTTTTACATCAAGTTTCCCTACATAGAGAAAAGAAGCCCCAAAAGCAAAAGCTTCAGTTTTCCAAAACCCTAATACGTCATCAACTGGTATCAAAATCAAAATACCGAGGGGTGAAGTCCGTGGGGGGATTGCTTGGCTACACCCTCGCTGCGGCCCCACTAGAGTAGGGTTTTTCCCACCTATACCGATTTGTGCCGCAACCCGGTCTTTTTCACCTCCGAGAGGGCAGCCACCTAACTCCCAAACGCCCAGTTCCCCGCTAGGGATAATAGTATAAAATGATAGTTAAAATAATAAAATATATAATTTTATTAAAATTAAAATATATATTATATATATATTATATATTAAAATTTTATATTTCTAGGTATATAGAGTATATATATATATATTATATATAATATATATATTTTATATAATAGTAATGTATGTGTAGTATATGTAGTTATATAAAATAGTATTTAAAAATTGTTTTGGGGTCCTGGTATATATATATATATATATATAATTATATATATATATATATATATATAAATATTAATAAAAATATTTTATGTATTTTATAAGTATATAAAATATAATATATATATTAGTATAAAATTTTAAATTTTATAAGTATATAAAATATCATATTATCAGTATATATATCTAGTATATATAACAGGGTTATAAGCATTTTAAGTAAAATAAAAATATATATAAATTTTATATAATATATATAATAAAATATAATATAAGTAAATATATTTTATTAAAAAAATTGTAAAATAAGATAAAAGAGTACGATATATATATATATATATATATATATATATATATGTATATATATATATATATATATAGTATATATATATATATATATATATAGTATATATATAGTGTATATATATATAGTATATTTATTCTATATATATATGTAATGACCAGAAATATATTATACCTGTTTATTGCGAAAGGACCAAGACTTTAGAGAGCTTATAAAATTACTCGAGTTACCCCTTTAAATCCTAACATCCATTTTCTGTACTTGTCCCTAGTCGCGGAAGGGAGTCAGAGCGTATAGTTATTTAAGCAACCAACTTATGTTTAATTACACTACAAGGTATAATGCGCAATTAATAAAGTATTTCACGAAAGAAAGTTATTATCATTTTACGTTCTTTGAGAGTTTTATGGAACACGACCAAAAACCATTAGTATTTACTACTCTCACATCTCAGTATTTGTAATTTGTAATTCACCGAACAAAGATAGACTATGATACTAGAATAATTATACATTCATTTAATGTTATCTTAGTCACAACTAATATTAGGCAAAGGAAAATATTTTCAACTCGTATCCACCTTAGAGGAGACGTGGACAGGAGACGTGGCATGACTCGTGGAGGGGAGACGGGGAGACGCGCAGACACGGAGACGAGCTCCATGAGGGAAAACGTTCCGTAAGGCTCGCTGTTTATAAATGAGTATAAGACTCATTTTGTCGAACATTACATTTTACTGTAGAAGCATAAGGCTTTCACAGTCCAGGTAGCGAACATAAGGTCCGCTGGCCATTTACAAGGAACCAATAGGAGGGCTCGGAAATCATGATTTTCGGTGAGTTGAAATAATTAGTGTATGATCTGATGTTGTAATGCTAAATTTCTTTATATTAAGTGTTAAATACTTGTTAGTTATGAATATGTGTAACATTTCTCTGTATTAATATGTCTATTCATTTGTAACTAATTAATTTAATTTTTATGTTTTCTTATATGTTATTTCTTTGCAATTTCTGTAATCAGCTTATAAACATTTTGAGAAACAAAGGGATGTTTATCTGAATTCAGAAACTTTCCAACCCAGTAATCCTACGTTCCACATCATACGAAAATTATGTTTGGCATTAAGAAAGCTGTGCCGTAACATTGCAAAACGACGAAAGCTGTGCAACGTGCCGTAAAGCCCGCTTCATTTGCTGCTGACCTGTACACTATGGGACTGATTAAGATGAGCGAGAAAAGTCTCACAAAATGTCCGCCAAGAGGCACGGAAATGGCCGACCTCAGAGAAGTGCGTGTGTGGAATAAGCAAAGAAGAGCACCTAGTTTTCGAGAAGTGCGAAAGTGAGACGAAGAGTATCTCCGCTAACCAGAGAAGCCTTCATTTCGTATTTGCAAAGGTATGGAAAGGAATGTAAGAAATTAGCTAAGAAACTTAAGGATCAAGCTAAAGTGATTGAGGAAAAATTAATAATAGGTGCTTCCAATGAAGAAATCAAACAGGAACACCATATATTCTTGTCATATGTAGATCAGTTCTATACTATTAAAGAGAACACAAGTAGTTGCTAGAAAGAGCAGGATCTTCAGTATAAAACAAGATTATGAGGAGCACCAGAATTGCTTAAATGATAAGGAAGAAATAGAATGCATGTCCTTGAATATAAGGAAAAGTTTGAAAGGTGGTTACAAACCCGAGCGGAAAAACGTCAAAGCCAAGTTAAGGTAAGAGTGATCATAGGTCGAGGATTAGTAAGGACAGTGTTGCTGAAAGTGTAATACATGCGAAATATGACCAACAACTGAAAATGACAGAGCTCGAAGCTAAGGCAAGAGCATTAGAAGTAAAAAAGTCCTTTAAAGAAAGAGAGAGGGCACTGAAAGAGGAAAAGGAAGCACTAGAGAAAAGAGAGTGGGCACTGAAAGAGGAAAGGGAAGCACTAGAGTATGAGAATGAAATGCAGTTAATTATTAATGAAAAGGGTTGTAGCTCATGCTAGGTTTAAGATAGCAGAAGAAATGGAAAAGGGCTTGGATTCCAAGGGTAGTGTAAGTTCTTATGATCAATGAAATTTTAAAGTTCAAGGGTTGAAAGGTTCAGTAATCCTTGTGATTCCAGGCAATATGGCCCTCATGACAACAGAACGCCACATAACGAAGACAAATACGAAGGTAATATTGTAAATTCATGTAAGCATGGAGACCCTTCAAATATGTCAAATCCAAACTTTATAGAAAAATGGACTCATTCGTTAAAAAACTACGAAACCCCCAATATGGATATTAAGCCATTTGATGGTAACTCTCTTGAATTCAATAGACAGTTTCGTTCAAAGGTACTAAATTACTGCTCATCTATGATGAACGTCTAAAATACTTAGAACAGTTTACCTCAGGGGAAGCAAAGAAAGAATACAGGAATTTATGAGCATGAATCCAGAACAAGGGTATAAAGCAGCCATGAAAGAACTTGACGATTGTTATGGGAATAATGATGCTGTAGCCCAGGCTTATATCAAGAAGGCTCTAGATTGGCCAGTAATAAGGGAAAATGATGTAAATGCTCTTGACAAATTTTCCATGTTTCTCACAAGATGTAAGTATGATATACTAAGTATGGATTCAGTTAAAACTCTAGAAAACCCAGATAACATGAGAAAACTGTTACGAAATTGCCATACAACATGCAGGAAAAGTGGCGAACAATTATCTGCGAGAAGGGCAAGGTATCCAAGCCTATAGTATTTTCAGACTTAGCAGACTTTATTAAAGAGGAAGCCAAGAAAGCCAAACATCCGTCTTTGGTAGGGATATATTAGCTGAAGGTAAAGCTGATAGACCTAAGACAAGACAAGTATTTGCTACACAAACCCAAGAAAAAGAAGTTAAGAAAAATGGTTGAAAGGGACTATGAAAATAAATGTCATCAGTGTAAGTGAAATCATAAACTAGTGAATATAGGAAGTTTAAGGAACTTGAATATAAAAGGAAAGTTGAATTAATAAGAAAAAACAAAATTGTGCTTCTTAGCTTAAGAGCTGGTCATAATAGCTCTGTGTTTCAAGAAAGAAATTTGTCTTCAGTGCAATAAAGAACATCCCACAATAATGCATATAGAGGGAATGTTTAACAAGGCGAAGCAAAATACATCACCACAGAATGAAATTAAAGATGTGAAGGCTGAATTAGAGAACTTAAAATTTGAGAATATGATGTTACAAAAGAAGTCTGAACAACAACATGAAGCTCAAAACCCCAGGAAGTTATAAAGTAAATGCAGAATCTTGCCATGCATTGTCAAAGGAAAAGGACAAATGACCACATTAGCAATCATACCAGTAAACGTTAAAAGGAAGAATAATCACAAAACCATACACACACTATCATTGTTAGATCCAGGTTCAACTACAACTATTTGTTCAGAGAAACTAATGAAAGAGCTAGGATGTAAGGGGAAAAGGGTGCACATACAACTTCGAGACCCTTACTGGAAAAGAGAAGGTAAGCTCGACGGTACTGAAGGATTTACAAATTAGTTCCTTGACAGGAAGTTATTTGGTGGATTTATCAAATATTCATTCTCAGGATAATATAAACATTTGAAAAAGGTTTATGCCTTCAAAGGAAGATGTAAAAAAAATGGCCACATTTAAGAGATGTAGAGATTCCACAGTTTGAAGGAGAAGTAGGCCTATTAATTGGAAACAATAACCTAGAAACATATAGACCATTAGATATTATATCAGGAGAAGAATATTGCCCAATTGCTGCCACAACAAGAATAGGTTGGGAATATGGGGTCTACTGAAATGACAGGGAGTGGATCTTGTCGCCTTCTATAAACTAGAATGACAGAACTTAATAAGTATGAAGAACAAAAGGGGCTTGACCGTTTAGTAAGAGAACTAATCAACATGGAATTCTCAGAAAGAACAACAGATGATAAAAGGGAAAATTCAGTTCAAGATAAGCTGTCTTAAAGTGAAGTTCAAAATTCAATGAAACTCGTAGATGGTCACTATGAGATGGAGTTGCCATTCTATGATGAAAGATCCCTAATAACT
This sequence comes from Penaeus monodon, assembly GCF_015228065.2. Lineage (NCBI taxonomy): Eukaryota > Metazoa > Arthropoda > Malacostraca > Decapoda > Penaeidae > Penaeus > Penaeus monodon. The sequence continues at coordinate 41,934,670 of NC_051403.1, forward strand.
AGAATTATGCTAAACTAAGATTACAACATCACAAAAGTAAGTTCACCATAAACCAGGAATTTGCCAAAGAATATACAACCTTTATGAACAAATTAAATGATAAGGGATACGTACCTAAATCAAAGATAAGCAGAAATGATGGAAAGGTATGGTATATTCCTCACCATGGAGTATACCACCCTAGAAAAGCAACGTTGAGAGTAGTCTTTGATTGTTCGTCCAGATATTTAGGTAATTCATTGAATGATCATTACTTCAAGGCCCAAATCTAACTACCAAACTCCACTAAGATTTAGAAAGGAAGCTGTAGCCATCATCAAGTTCCTGAGAAACAGGATTTCTCGCATTTCTATTGGTGGGCAGAGGGTGACCTGAACATATAACCTAAAGTAATTCAGAATGACTGTACACTTATTTGGTGCAATCTCTAGCCCAGCCTGTGCTAATATGGCTTTAAGGCAAGTCGTAATAGACAATCAGGGACTTTACGACGATGAGGTAATGAAAGCGATAGTAAAAACTCTGTGTTGATGATTGCTTGAAATCCGTATCAACACCCAAAGAAGCTATTGATATGATCAAAGATTTAAAGAGTTTATGCAAAAGGGGAGGATTTCAATCAAGAGGCTGGATCAGTAACAGCCAGGACGTAGTAGAATCATTCCAGTAGAAGATCGTATACAATCAAATAGACACATTAGATCTAGACATACATAATTTACCCACGGAAAGGGCTCTTGGACTCGTGTGGTCAGTGGAGACAGATAGTTTTGAGTTCAAAGTAAATATAAAGGATAAAGATTAAATGAGAAGAGGAATACTGTCAATGGTTAGTTCCTTGTATGATCCCTTAGGATTGGTCTCACCTTTTACTTGCCTGTTAAATTAGTCCTACAAAGTTTGTGCAAAAGGGGACTGAAATGGGATGAACCTAACCTGACAAAGAATCGAGGGAATATAGGAAATGGATAAAAAACATAGATTCCCTGGAGAATATTAAAGTTCCAAGATGTTTAAAGAAAGTACAAGCTCAGGATGCTAAAGTACAATTACATTGCTTTGCCGATGCAAGCGATAGTGTTTACAGCGTCGCCGTATATGCAAGATTTCAATACAGGCTCGCTGTTTATAAATGAGTATATGACTCATTTTGTCGAACATTACGTTTTACTGTAGAAGCATAAGGCTTCTCACAGTCCAGGCAGCGAACATAAGGTCCGCTGGCCATTTAGTGAGTATAATAAGACTCACAAAACAAGGAACCAATAGGAGGGCTCGGAAATCATGATTTTCGGCGAGTTTTAAATAAATTTCTGTATGATCTGATCATTATATTAAGTGTTAAATACTTGTTTGTTATGAATATGTGTACCTATTTTCTGAT
>NC_051403.1:41936153-41943653 GCF_015228065.2 Penaeus monodon
GATTACTTTTACAAAATTTTTTTTGTTTTTTGGTATAAGAAAAATGACTGAAGTAGTTAAAATTCCATAACCCTGGTTTATTTAGAATGCATTTAAAAAAGACTGAATTTGTTGCAATTGCTTATAAATATTTTGCAATGTGGTCCCCTGACCAACCAGCTTTTGTAGATACATGTCAATGGCACGCCATAGCCTTAACTTCAATGCCGCAGCTGCTTTACATTTGTGTCTGCATCAGACATATGAAGCATTGATTTTATCCAACGTGCAATAGTGTCTTTGGAAACAGTGTTATGCAGTTTGCTATATAGCTTTAGCTATTTGCAGTAATTTTGCATCCTTGCCTTTGTCACCATTGCCTTAGATCTTGGGTCCTTTCCATGTATCTCCAGCAAAGTTTAACATACACATAAGCTGTCATCCTTAGAATAAGCCTGAAATTTCATTCTTTTAATATTGAAGTTAGGTCTACTTTGTTTAATATGCAACCCAACTGAATAGAAATAGTCATTGCTTATGTTCATGCCATGAATCACTAATAAATGTAAAGTCTGTACTCTGGGCTGCTTGAGTGAGTGACATCAACATGAAAATTTATAGAGTTAGGTCCTTTAGACCTGTAAGAGACACATTGATCTTAGTTTCTGTAACACTGGTTGAACATCCCATGTTTCACTATACCTGAGTGAGGGGTTCTAAGGTCAAAGACCCTTTTATAAATCATCAACTTGTTGAAAATCCTAGGACCTTGAGAGATACCATTAGGTAGGCATTTAAAACTGATGAATATTTCCTAACCATTTAAAACATAAAACACATTATTGCTCTTCAGCAATCTTAACTTAATGTAGGCATGCCTAAGATCTACTGATGCTAAAACACCACCTTCATTAATCAGCCTGATGGCTGTTCAAAATTATTCATTTTAAAATGTTTGTAGGTTTGTGTTTATTTAATTTTCCAAATGAGCATCAATCCCTGTATTCACCATTTCTTCTTTTTCTTCTTTTTCCTTAGAAAATGGAAGAAACAATTTGGCCCGTCTTTCTCTGTGTAGCTTGATAACCTTTAAGCCCTATGAAGTTTGTTATTTCCTTTTGCAATTATACCTTTCTCTTTTTCAACTTGAAAATGTACTCTAACTCTCCTAACACAAATGGCTAAATTGTCAACCACGCTTAATGTCCAAGTCACAAGAAAACCTTCAACATAGCAAAATGACTGGGACACTGAAAATTTAACCCATTCATTTATAAAAATAGTGAAGTCTATATACCGTCTCCAAACCTTACTTGCCTTACTGTTCTGGGGCGATGTTTGGCCCGGATCCTGTCATGGCGTGTGGTGATTGCTGTTTCCTCAGTTGGCCATAAGGCTTTGGAACCTGGAGAAACCCCTGTATGACTTAAACCCCAGTATCCTCTTGTCGTTCCACCCAGTGAATCTGTTTAGCATGGTGATTTGCTTTGTAAGATACTTGTTTTTCACTCTTTTGGATATCTTCAAGTTGTCTTGCAGATTATGAAACATCATCTCCAACAGGCACAAGTAACTGGCAACCTTTTTCTGAGCAAATATGTGGTTGTATTTGTGGTTGATCTCCCTCCCTCTCTTGGCAAATATGGCTCGCCAAGGTACTTTTTGTAATTAGCATGCCTAACAAGACCAATGCTCCATTAATCTGCCCACTTTCATAGACTATACCATGGGACGATCTTCATCTTGGTAACTTATCTAGTGCCAAAAGTGACTTCATGAAATATATAGTTGCTGCCTTCAGACATGTCTTTGTTGACTTCCTCCAAACAGAAATCCTTCTTCGTTGCATCAGTTCTAAGTTCCACTGGAGCGAGGATGTGGCAGTTTTTTTTGGCTCTTAATAACCCTCAATCTCTTCCAATAAGTTTATGTCCTATCCCCCCTCATACTGTTGGTAACAGAAAAGTTTTCAACATCTCAGCCACCTGATGTTCAATGTCCTCGAAGAAGCAGTAACTGTCACTAGGGGCCTGCTCTGTAGAAGCAAACATCCTCACGAGACGAGTCAGGAACCTCAAAAAAAACTGACGGTGACTAGTGGTGTTGTGTACCGTGGATAAATACTCATCATCCATCATTCACCTGCACTCGGTTTATCGGCTGTCTGTCCGCTTTCTATTTGTACACTTCACTTCACACCTCTTAGCTCTTCCAGAACATTCAGGATGGCATCCTGTGATATGTGTGTGGCAGGGCAGTGACCAGGGCAGTGGTGTGCCTCTTCCAAACTTCCATGTTTGGGAGTAAACCCACTGCTAGAACCACTGCCCTTAATTGCTGGAGGTGTTTTCTTGTTTATTCCTGTTGTCAGTGGGAAGAGCCCAAATTTGGGTTTGGTTGAGGCTCCTCACCAGAGGTTGACATGACCGCCACCTCACATTCGAAAAACAACAAAGGCTAAAATGAAATTTAGCCACTTAAATTAAATAGCTTTAACTTTAAAAACAAACCCGCTCCAGGAACTGGATAATGGGGACGTCGCCTTACTGAAAGGGGAAAAAACAAAAACCAAGAAATCACATAGCAAAAACGTATGCTCACCACGGCAGCGTGCATGCTATTGACACATGACGTATCTCTTTGGAAAAGTTCCATTCCGCAAGAGGTGTTTGGTTATATAAAATTATGTAGTACTTTCTAAATTGGTAATATTAGTTTATTCTGGTTCTTCCTAAACTAAGCTGAGCATAACTAGAGTCTATATTTAGATGGGGAAAAGTTATTTCTATATCTATAGAGCTAACTAAGGATTTTTATTAACCACATGTGTTTATATATATACATGTATGTTTTCTTTTCCCTTTTAAAAACGGTAGGGGTTCATGTCGCTGCTTAGCCCCGCCGTGGTCAACGTGCATATTTAATTGTAGTTTTCATGTTGTTATGCTCTTAGAGTGAGTCCATGGTAGGGTCCCCAGTTCCTTTGTTCCTTTCCACGGAGAGTGCCGGTGTTACCATTTTAGGTATCATTCTCTCTATTTTATCGGCTTGGAAAAACCAGCATCGTTGAACTAGTGTATATATACATATACATAGATATTATAGATAAATGAATATAATATATATATATATATATATATATATATATATAGATATAATAATATAATATAATATATATATGTATATATATATAGATATATTCATTTATCTCTAATATATGTACTATGTATATATATGCACTATTCAAGTGCTGGTCCCAAGCCCGGATACATAGAGAAGATGATTTACTAAAAAGTGTAACACCGACACTCTCCGTGGAAAGTAACTTGGGACCCTACATGTACTCACTCCAAGAGGCTCACCTACATGAAAAATACAATTAATATGCAGTGACCACGGCGGCTCGACATGAACCTACCGTTAAAAAGAAAAGAAAACATACATGTCTTTTTTAAAAAAATATATATACCAACACTGTGGTAAAAATCCTTAGTTAGCTATAGTAGATCATAGTAAATAATCATCTAAATATCTGTAATCTTTAGTTATTCTCAGTCTTAGTTTAGAAGAACCAGAATAATATATATACCAATTTAGAAAGTACTACATAATTTTTTATAACCAAATCACCCTCTGCGGAATGGAACTTTCCAAAGAGATCGTCATTCTGTCAATACATGCACGCTGCCCAGTGCTGAGCATACGTTTGGCTATGTGATTACTTGGTTTTGTTTTTTTCCCCTTTCAGGTAGGCGACGTCCCCCATTATCCAGTTCCTGAGCGGGTAAAGCTATTTAATGGCTAAAATTTCATTAGCTTTGTTGTTTTTCGCAGGTGGCGGTCAGTCAACCTCTGGTGAGGAGTCAACCAACCAAATTTGGGCTCTCCCACTGACAACAGGAATAACAAGAACGCCTCCAGTCACATTAAGGAAGTGTTCTAGCAGTGGTTTTCTCCCAGGATGGAAGTTTGGAAGAGGCACACCACTTGCCTGGTCACTGCGCCTGGCACACACATATCACAGAGGCCATCCTGAATGTTCTTGGAAGCTCTAAGAGGTGAAGTGTACAAATAGAAAGCTGACAGACAGCTGATAACCGAGTCAGGTGAATTATGTAATGAGTATTTATCAAGGTACACACCACACTAGTTCACCAGTCAGTTTTTTTGAGGTCCTTGACTCTGTCTTTGGAAGGATGTTTGCTTTTCTAGAGCAGGCCCCTAGTGACAGATACTGCTTCTGAGGACATTGAACAAATCAGGTGTCCGTGATATTTTGAACTTTCTGTTACCACAGTATGCAGTTGGTGATGACTATAAACTTATTGTGAAGATGAAGTTATATAATAGCCAAAAAAACTGCCACTTCCTCGCTCCAGTGGCACTTAGCACTGATGCAACTAAGAATGATGTCTGTTTGGAGAAGTCAACAAAGACATTCTGAGGCAGCAATTTACCTTTTTTTTTTCAGGCCCCCCCCAGGGTTTTTTTTTTTTTTGGGGGAAAAAAAAAAAATTTTTTTTTGCCTTGTTTTAAAAAAATTTTTTTTACCAAGGAAAAAAAAACCCCCCCAAAACTTTTTTTTTTGATGGGAAAAAAAGGGGAAAATTTTTTTCCCAAAAAAATTTGGAGATTTTTTTTAAAAAAACCCCCCGCCCTTTGGGTTTTTTTTAAAAATTTTTTCAAAATGGCTTTCAGATTTTCTAGGGGTTTTTAATTTTTTCCCCCCAAAAATTTGCATTTTAGATTAAAATTTTTAAATAATTTATTTCAATTGATTTCCTATATTTGCCCAAAAGTAGGGGATAAACAAAAACTGAAAAATTTTTTAAATTTTCATAAATAAATTCCCAAAGATAAGTTCCCGGGACTTGAGGGGCAGATTAATGGGATTTTTTTGGGTGAATTTAAAAAAGAACTTCAGCCTTTGCCAAAGGGGAAATCACCAAAATAAACACAAATTTTTCAGAAAATCCATTTTACTTTTTTCCGTTTAGAATTTTTATAATTAAGAAAGAAAATAAAAGATTGAAAAAAGATCTTAAACAGAAATCCCTTAAAAGTTTCCGGGGGAAGCAAAATCGGGGTTCTAATTCAGGGTTTTCTCCTTCCAGCCTTTGGACAACTGAGGAAACCGAATCCACCAACCCCCAGCGGAATGGGCCAAAAAAACCCCCAAAATAAAGGCAAGTGTTTTGGGAACGGTAGATTTCATATTTTATATTGCGAAAATTATCTTGGTCCTCATTTGGTTTTGTTGAAGTTTTACTTACATAGGGGTTTTAAATTTAGCCATTTTTTTTAAAGGGATTTAGGTACATTCAATGAAAAAAAAGGTATAATTTTAAAAGGAAATTAAAAATTTAAGTTTAAAGGTTTAATTTACACAGAAAAAGGGCCAAATTTTTTTCTTATTTTTTTTAAGGAAAAAGAGAATGGTAAATCGGAGATCCTTTAAAAATTTTAAAAAACCTCCTAAAACCCTTTAAAATGATAATTTTCAACCTACTTTAAAAATTTTTTGCTCTAATTTTTAACATTTACTATTAAGTTAAAGATTGCGAAGAGCAAAAATTGTTTTATTTTTTTTAAATGGTTAAAAAATATTCATCAGTTTAAATGCCTCCTAATGGTATCCTCAAGGTCCTAGGTTTTTCAAAAATTGGATTTAAAAAAGGGGTCTTTGACCTTAGAACACCCCTCAGGTATAGTGAAACATGGTGTTCACCATTTTACAGAACTAAATCATGTGTCTCTTACGGTCTAAAGGACAAAACTCAAAAATTTTTTTCATGTTGATGTCATCACTCAGCGCAGAGTCAGACTTTACATTTATTTGTGATTCATGGATGAAAATAAGCAATGATATTTCTATTCAGTTGGGGTTTCTATTAAAAAAAGTGACCTAACTTCAAAAATTAAAAAATAAATTTCAGGCTTTTCTAAGGTAAGCTTATTTTATGTTAAACTTTGCTGGGAATACATGGAAAGGAACCCCAAAATCAAGCAAAGGACAAAGGCAAGGTCAAAATACTGCAAATAGCTAAAAATATAAGCAACTGCATAACACTGTTTCCCAAAAACACTATTGCACGTTGGATAAAATCAAAGCTTCTATTCGATGCAGACACAAAAGTAAAACCACTGCGGCATTGAAGGGGAGGCTATGGCGGGGCCATTGACATGTATCGTACAAAAGGCTGGTTGGTCAAGGAGACCCCATTTGCAAATATTTTGATAACAAATTGCAAAAAATTCAAACTTTTCAAATGCATTACAGAAAAACCCCGGGTCTTGGAAAAGTATAACTACTTACATTCATTTTTCTTATACTAACATAAGTCAAAATAATTCTGTAAACTTAATCATATAATTACTGGTTACATGAATTTGTTAATTAATTTTCAGCGAAAAACTTTGTTTAAAGATGGCCAAAATCTTTTATTAAACCAACTCCCTACCATCGGGTCTGACAACCACATGCTTCAAAGCCTCTGGGAAAGCTCCCCTCCGCGGGGGTATTTGAGATGTAAAAATTTAAAAAAGTACACGGGACTTACCTCGGTCAGTTTAATGGCCCTTATTTATGAGGCAAAACACCCCTGTGGAGGGGGGCTTTCCAGCCCCCCGCTCCCCCCACTTCTAAGATATTAAAAAAATCAAAAATACTTTATTTTCATATCTTGTGGGTGACCGTTACTACAAGTCTGAAAGCATGACTTTGCAAAACGTATCTCATTAAAAACTCCTCCCTCAAAGGTGATTTTCCTTTTAAATTTCAACAAAATTCACTGCCTGAGGGAAATCTTTTGTATTTTTAAATTATGCTCCCTTTTTTCGATTACTGGGGCCCCGGGGGCCGAATGGTTAAATATCGGACTCACACGTCACGACCAATCTGAGTTCGGGTTCGAGTCACCGGCCACGCTTGTTTCCCCTTGGGCAAAGGAAATTCACCTCGATTGCCTCCTGCCCCTGGTGCCAAACGCTCAAATCATTTCCCGGGATAAGATGGTGACCGTAAAAAAACCGGGGGGAAGGCATGGCAACCACCTCAAAAATTTCTAAAGAAAAAATCATGGAAGCCCTGATCGTCAAGGGGCGCGGGGGCCCAATGGTTGAGCGTCGGCTCAAAACTGTCACGACGGCAATCTAGTTCGAGGGTTCGATCACCGCCCTCGCGTTTTTCCCTTGGCAAGGACTTCACCCTTTTTGCCTCTTAGCCAGCCCAATCAAATGCTGGTCCCAAGCCCCGATAATAAAAGAATGTTACCTAAAAAAAAAAAAAAAAAAAAAAAAGCATCACAACTGAAAACTACAATTAATATCATGCTTGACCACGGCTCTCAACTGAACCCACCCTTAAAGAAGAAGATTCTGAAATTTCACTATAAAATTTATAACACATTTTGCTAGGACAAATACCAAGTACAAGTACATTACTTGGACCCAACCCTGTTAATTTAACATGAAGGAAGGAAAAATCATACTCACAATTTTACTTGATTGTTTTTTAGTGTA
>NC_051403.1:41947892-41952892 GCF_015228065.2 Penaeus monodon
TTATGCTTGTTCTTTTTTTTTTTTTTTTTGGGGGATATTCTTGCATTTACACTGTATTGTCTTCGTGCATTTGACTCGTTAAATCATGGTTGAACAAAAGCAACTTTTATATATCAAAATGCCTTTTGGAGGTTTCCTGATAACCCTATCAAGTTTATTCATAGAGCTGAAATAATTGATGCTCAAATATTAATGGTATTTATTGCTTGATTGCATTTACAAATATTACTACAAAAGAAAAACAAATATGGTGAAAAAATTGCATTATTAACATTAGTTCCATGGTTGCAGCCTAGGGGATGTCATCTCTCAAACAACAAACTTCCAACACTTTTTAGTAACAGAGCTTGCAAACCTTAGTGTTGATTACTGGCAAATGCATATGCTTCCTTTAACATATATAGTGGAATTTATTTGCCTTTTTCTGAACACCATGATGCAGTGCAACATAAGATAATTACCCTACAAATGCAAATACTAATTTTGTTGCATGTGCTGTGATGGAACACCAAATCTCAATTTTGGTCATTTCCAATAGACAGAATTTAAGCCAAACTGGTGGTTATTTTCATGAATAGTGCATGTACTGTACTACAAGAAGTACAGATTTTTAAAGAGTTGCCAGTTATAAAACTATTGAAGGATGATGATGGCTGGGAGGGAAAGTGGTGTTGCCTGTAATATATATTCACCAGTTTATTAATTCTGATTCAAAATCTTTTTCTTTACAGGACCGTCTTAAAGATGGGACTTACACTAAAAAACAATCAAGTAAAATTGTGAGTATGATTTTTCCTTCCTTCATGTTAAATTAACAGGGTTGGGTCCAAGTACTGTACTTGTACTTGGTATTTGTCCTAGCATAATGTGTTATGATATTATAGTGTAATTCAGAATCTTCTTCTTCTTTTAACGGTAGGTTCATGTCTGAGCAGCCGTGGTCACAGCATGATACTTAATTGTAGTTTTCATGTTGTGATGCTCTTTTTTTTTTTTTTTTTTTTTTTTAGGTAATCATTCTCTCTATTTATCTGGGCTTGGGACCAGCACTTGACTTGGGCTGGCTAAGTAGGCAATCAAGGTGAAGTTCCTTGCCCAAGGGAATAACGCGACGGTCGGTGACTCGAACCCTCGAACTCAGATTGCCGTCGTGACAGTCTTGAGTCCGACGCTCTAACCATTCGGCCACCGCGACCTTGACGATCATGGGCTTCCATGATTTTTTCTTAGCAATTTAGAGCAGTGGTTTGCCATTGCCTTCCGCCCGGTGTTTTTATCGAGTCACCATCTCTATTTACCCGGAACTGACTTGAGCTGGCTTGGCCACCCAGTGGCTAGGCAGGCAATCGAGGTGAAGTTCCTTGCCCAAGGGAAACAACGCGCTGGCCGGTGACTCGAACCCTCGAACTCAGATTGCCGTCGTGACAGTGTTGAGTCCGATATTCTAACCATTCGGCCACCGCGGCCATGTAATTCAGAATAAAGGAGCATAATTTATAAAGTACACAAGATTTACCTCAGGTCAGTTGAAGTTTGCTTGTAATTTTACAAGGCAAATCACCTTTGATGGAGAGGAGCTTTCACATGAGATACGCTTTGCTAAGTCATGCTTTCAGACTTCGTAGTATACGGTCACCCACAAGATATGAAAATAAAGTTACTTTGCATTATTTTAATATCTTAGAAGTGGGAGGGAGCGGAGGGCATGTGAAAGCTCCCCTCCATCAGAGGTGATTTGCCTCATAGAATTACAAGCGCACTTCAACTGACCTGAGGTAAGTCCCGTGTACTTTATTAATTTTACATCATCAAATCACCACCTGCGGAGTGGAGCTTTCCCATGAGGCTTTGAAGCCATGTGGTTGTCAGATCCTGATAGTGTATGGAGTTGGGTTTAATAAAAGACTTTCAAGGCCATCATTGAACATAAGTTTACTCAGCTGAAAAATTAATTACACAAATATCTACATGTAATCCATGTAACTTATATGATTACAGTTTACAGAATTATTTTGACTTATGTTAGTATAAGAAAAATGACATGTAAGTATGTTATACATTCCATAGATCCTGGTTTATTCTAGTAATGCATTTTGAAATAGATCTGAATTTGTTGCAATTTGCTTATCATAATATTTTGCAAATGTGGTCTCCCTTGACCAACCAGCCTTTTGTACGATACATGTCAATGGCACCGCCATAGCCTTAACCTTCAATGCCGCAGCTGGCTTTACATTTGTGTCTGCATCAGACATATGAAGCATTGATTTTATCCAACGTGCAATAGTGTCTTTGGAAACAGTGTTATGCAGTTTGCTATATAGCTTTAGCTATTTGCAGTAATTTTGCATCCTTGCCTTTGTCACATTGCCTTAGATCTTGGGTCCTTTCCATGTATTCCAGCAAAGTTTAACATACACATAAGCTGTCATCCTTAGAATAAGCCTGAAATTTCATTCTTTTAATATTGAAGTTAGGTCTACTTTGTTTAATATGCAACCCAACTGAATAGAAATAGTCATTGCTTATGTTCATGCCATGAATCACTAATAAATGTAAAGTCTGTACTCTGGCTGCTTGAGTGAGTGACATCAACATGAAAATTTATAGAGTTAGGTCCTTTAGACCTGTAAGAGACACATTGATCTTAGTTTCTGTAACACTGGTTGAACATCCCATGTTTCACTATACCTGAGTGAGGGTGTTCTAAGGTCAAAGACCCCTTTTATAAATCATCAACTTGTTGAAAATCCTAGGACCTTGAGAGATACCATTAGGTAGGCATTTAAACTGATGAATATTTCCTAACCATTTAAAACATAAAACACATTATTGCTCTTCAGCAATCTTAACTTAATAGTAGGCATGCCTAAGATCTACTGATGCTAAAACACCACCTTCATTAATCAGCCTGATGGCTTGTTCAAAATTATTCATTTTAAAATGTTTGTAGGTTATGTGTTTATTTAATTTTTCCAAATTGAGCATCATCCTGTATTCACCATTCTTCTTTTTCCTTAAGAAAATGGAAGAAACAATTTGGCCCGTCTTTCTCTGTGTAACTTGATAACCTTAAGCTCTAAGAGTTTGTTAATTTCCTTTGCAATTATACCTTTCTCTTTTTCATTGAAAATGTACTCTAACTCTCCTGAAAACAAATGGCTAATGTCAACCACCTTAATGTCCAAGTCACAACCTTCAACAATATCCAAAATGACTGGGACACTGATAAGTTTACGCCATTCATTTATAAAATAGTGAAGTCTACCAGTCTCCAAAACCTTACTTGCCTTTACTGTTGCTGGGGCCTGTGTTGGCCCCGGATCCTGTCATGGCGTGTGGTGGATTGCTGTTGCCTCAGTTGTCCATAAGGCTGGAACCTGGAGAAACCCCTGTATGACTTAGAACCCCAGTATCCTCTTGTCTTCCCCCAGTGAATCTGTTTAGAGGGGGATTTCTTTGTTAAGATCTTGTTTTTCAATCTTTTGGATTCTTCAAGTTGTCTTGCAGATTATGAAACATCATCTCCAAACAGGAAACAAGTAACTGGCACCTTTTCTGAGCAAATATGTGTGTATTTGTGGTTGATCTCCCTCTTCTTGGCAAATTGGCTCGCCAAGTTACTTTTGTAATTAGCATTGCCTAACAAGACCAATGCTCCATTAATCATGCCCACTTCATAGACTACCATGGGACGATCTTCATCTTGAGTAACTTTATCTAGTGCCAAAAGTGACTTCATGATAATAGTTGCTGCCTTCAGAATGTCTTTGTTGACTTCCTCCAAACAGAAATCATTCTTCGTTGCATCAGTTCTAAGTGCCACTGGAGCGAGGATGTGGCAGTTTTTTTGGCTCTTAATAACCTCATCTTCACAAATAAGTTTATAGTCATCCCCACTCATACTGTTGGTAAACAGAAAGTTCAACATCTCAGCCACCTGATGTTCAATGTCCTCAGAAGCAGTATCTGTCACTAGGGGCCTGCTCTGTAAAAGCAACATCCTCACAGACAGAGTCAAGGAACCTCAAAAACTGACTGGTGAACTAGTGTGTTGTGTACCTTGATAAATACTCATTCCATCATTCACCTGACTCGGTTTATCAGCTGTCTGTCCGCTTTCTATTTGTACACTTCACCTCTTAGCTCTTCCAGAACATTCAGGATGGCATCCTGTGATATGTGTGTGGCAGGGCAGTGACCAGGCAAGTGGTGTGCCTCTTCCAAACTTCCATGTTGGGAGAAACCACTGCTAGAACCACTTCCCTTAATGTGACTGGAGGTGTTCTTGTTATTCCTGTTGTCAGTGGGAGAGCCCAAATTTGGGTTGGTTGACTCCTCACCAGAGGTTGACATGACCGCCACCCTGCGAAAAACAACAAAGCTAAATGAAATTTAGCCACTTAAATAGCTTTACCCGCTCCAGGAACTGGATAATGGGGGACGTCGCCTTACCTGAAAGGGGAAAAAACAAAACCAAGTAATCACATAGCAAACGTATGCTCAGCACGGCAGCGTGCATGCTATTGACAGCATGACGTATCTCTTTGGAAAGTTCCATTCCGCAGAGGGTGATTTGGTTATATAAAATTATGTAGTACTTTCTAAATTGGTAATATAGTATTATTCTGGTTCTTCCTAAACTAAGCTGAGCATAACTAAGATTCAGATATTTAGATGGAGTATTTCTATGATCTAATATAGCTAACTAAGGATTTTTACCACAGTGTGTATATATATACATGTATGTTTTCTTTTCTTTTAACGGTAGGTTCATGTCTGAGCCGCCGTGGTCACTGCATATTTAATTGTAGTTTTCATGTTGTGATGCTCTTGGAGTGAGTACATGGTAGGGTCCCCAGTTCCTTTCCACGGAGAGTGCCGGTGTTACCTTTTTAGGTAATCATTCTCTCTATTTATCCGGGCTTGGGACCAGCACTTGACTAGTGCATATATATACATATACATATATATTATAGATAAATGAATATATATATATA
>NC_051403.1:41958508-41976008 GCF_015228065.2 Penaeus monodon
GGAAAACAAAAAAAAAATTTAAAAAAAAAATTTTTTTTTTTTTTTTTTTTTAAAAAATTTTTGGGGGGGCCCCTTTTTTTTTCCCCCCCCTTTTTTTTTTTTCCCCCCTTTTTTTTTTTTTTTTTTTTGGGGGGGGAAAAGGGGGAAAAAAATTTTTTTTAAAAAGGGGGGGGGAAAAGGGGGAAAAAAAAGGGGGGGAGGGGTGGAAAGGGGGGTTTTTTTTAAAAACCCAAATTATTTTAAATTTTTTTAAAAGGGGAAACCCCGGACCCCAAAAAACCCCCTTTTTTTAAAAAAAATTTTTTTTAAAAAAAAAATTTTAAATTTTTTTTTTGGGGTTTTTAAAAAAAAAAATTTTTTTTTTTAAAATTTTTTTTTTTTTTGGTTTTCCCCCAAAAAAAAATTTTTAAAAAATTTTTTTTTTTTTTTTTCCAAAAATTTTAAAAAAATTTTAAATTTTCCCGGGGGGGGAAGGGGACGGAGACAAACTCCCTGGGGGAAAACATTTGGGACAGAGAGCGTAAAGGGCCCCATGCTTGGGAAAAGAGTATAAGACTCATTTTGTCGATGTCCCCGTTTTTGGGAATTTACAGCATAAAATGGGGAAAGGGCCCGCTTTATTTGCTGCTGACCTGTAAAATTCTTGGGGGTGATTAACCCCCAGAGGCCCAAAATTTTTCTAACCCGTCACAGGTCTTTGTATTTTTTTTTTTTTTAATAGCAGAATTTACGGTTTTTTTTTAGGGAAACCAATTTTCCAAGGAAGGGGTTTTAAAAACACGCTAGAATAAAAATATTTTAGATACATTTCATTATTCGTTTTAGAGGGCATAAAAAATTGAAATTAAATATATCTATTCATTTTATATTAATATATTATATAAAATTTTAAATAATGTATGCATCTATATATATATATTATATATATTATATATTTTATATATATATTATATTTATGTATGTATTATTATTATATATAATCTATATTATATATATATTTATTTTATATATATATGTAATATATTTATACTATATTATATATTTTAAAAATTAATTTCCCAAAAATAACATATACACACAAAATTTTTACATTTTATCCCTACACACACACCCCCACCCAAACACACACCACACACACACACACACAAAAACGGACCACACACAACGGGACAAAACACACACACACACCACACAACACACACACACACACACCCCACAACACACACACACACACACGGACACACCACACACACACACCACACACCCACACACAAACACACAAATATATAAAATAATATTATATAATTTTATATATAATTTTATTTTAAAAATATATACAAACACACATACATAACCCCAAAACCCCCACACACACACACACACCAAAGACAAAACACACATAATTATATATAATATATATATAAAATATATATATTAAAATATAAATTTATATATATATAAAATATATATTATATATATATATATATAAAATATAATTTTATATATTTTATATATATAGATATATTAAAATACACACATAAATACACACCCACAAAACACACACACCCACACAACCCCACCACACACCACACACACCTCACACAACCACACACCCTCCCACACACACACACACACACATATATTATATATTATATATTATATATAAATATAATATAAAAGGGAAAAATATATATTAATTTTTAATAAAATATATATTATAAAATTTTATATATATTAATAATATAAAATAATTTATATACAAAAACACATACTACACACCCCCACACACACACCCCAACACCCACACACCCAATATAATTATATAGATACTGAAAATATTTTATAATATATTAAATATATAATAGTATATTTTATATTATATATTTATATATAATTTTTATAATTTTTTTTTTTTTTTTTTTTTTTTTCTTTTTTCTTTTAACGGTAGGTTTTATGTTTGAGGCCGCCGTTGGGCCCGCATGATTTCTTAAAATTTTAGTTTTCCCCCTTTTTGATGCCTTGGGGTGAGTTTTCGGGTAGGGGCCCCGTTTCCCTTTCCCCGGAGAGTGCCCCTATTATAAATTTTATATAAAATTTTATATATATAAATATACATATATATATATATATTTTTATATATATTACTACACACACACAAACACACACACACACACACACACCCCACAACACCACACACACACACCCACCACACCACAAACCACCACTCCACAACACACCACACACACAGGGGCGCGCCGGGATACAAACACAAACACATTTCTAAGAAAAATTTCCATCTTTAAATAAAAAAGGCTCTTTTGCCGTAAAGGGCACAGGCCTGAGGGGATTATTTACGTGTGAATTGGGCTGAAAGCCCCCAAAAAGTAAAAGGAGTAGAGGTCTGAAGGCCGAGACTAGGGGAAGTGTTTACAGCATTTTTTTGCAATTAAAAAATTTTGGTTTAAAAATCTCGATAAACAATGAAAAATTTTTATCATAAATATGTCTTACAAATTAGAATTTAACGTTGTCTATGTGGCCTTTTACCATCGCAGAGGGTTTTAATTTTTGGTCAAAAAAGAAATGATAAAAGGGCGAGGTAGTTTGGGGCAGTGTTGCTTTAAATTTTAAAATGCAAATATGCCAACAAATGAAAATGACGAGCTCGAAGCTAAGGGAAAAGCTTAGAAGAAAAAAACCCTTTTAAAAAATAGGGAGCTTTTACTGAAAAAGGAAAAAAAAAACACTAGAGTTGATTAAAAAAATGCGTTAATTAAAAAAAGAAAATGGTGTACTCATTTCTAGGTTTAAGATAGCAGAGGAGATGGAAAAGGAATGAGATTCCAAAGTTAGTGTAAGTTCTTATGATCAAGGGAATTTTAAAGTTTAAAGATTTAAAAAGGGCAAACAATCCTAAAAATGACCTGACAACAGAAAAAGCCAACTAACGAAAACAAGGAAAAAGTGTAAATTCCCCCTTAAATATGGGGATCAAAATTTAAAATTTTTAGCGAAAAAGGACTATTTGTTTAAAAAAACCCACGATAGCCCAATATGGAAATTTTTTAAAACCATTTTATGGTAAAATCTCTTGAATTTTAATAGACAGTTTTGTTTAAAGGTACTAAATTACTGCTTTATCTAGGGTGAACGTCTTTAAAATACTTAGAACAGTTTACCTAAGGGGAAAACAAAGGGGAAAAAACAAGGGTTAAAAAAAGCAGCCCCTGAAAGGGAAATTGACGATTTTTTATGGGAATTTAAAGAGCTGTAAACCCAGGCCCTTTTATCAAGAAAAGGGTCTAGATTGGCCATAAAAGAGGGGAAAAGATTAAATGCTCTTGCCAAAATTTTTCCCGTTTTCCCCAAAAAGAGTAAGTATGATAACCCAAGATGGATTTAGTTAAAACTCTAGAAAACCAAATAACACAGAAGACTTGTCCCTGAGATTCGAGAAAAAGGGGATGTGTCCCAAGCCAATGTATTTTCACTTAGCAGGGTTCTGTTAAAAAGGGGAAAAACCAAAAGAACCAAGCATCCCCTCTATTGGTTTGGGATAAACTAGCTGAAGGCCCAAAACTGATAGACCTAAGACAAAACAAGTTTTTTGCTTTCCCAAGTCCAAGAAAAAGGGAAAAAAAAAAAGGTGGGTAAAGACTATAAAAAAAAATGTCATCTTGGGTCCGGCTCTAATGTCGAATTTAAGGCTTCTTCGGGCTGTTTTAAGGCTGCTCCCAATAATGCATATAGGGAATGTTTAAAAAGGCAAAGAAAATACATCCCCACAGAAAAAATTAAAGAGGAAAGGGAAATTTAGGAATTTAAAATTTTGAGAAATATTTTAAAAAAGAAGTCTGAACAACAAGAACCCCAAAATCCCAAAAATTTATAGATGTAAAGCAGAATCTTGCCATGCATTTTAAAAGGAAAAAAAGGGAAAGACCACATTAGCAATCATCCCAGAAAAACGAAAAAAGGAAGAATAATCACAAAACCAAAACATTTTCATTGTTAGCCAGGTTAACTACAATATTTTTTTTCAGAAACAATGAAAAGTAGGAGAAAGGGGGAAAGGTACATACAACTTAGGGGCCCCTTTAGGGAAAAAAGAAGGTAAGCTCGACGGACAAAGGGATTTACAAATTAGTTCCTTGACAGGAAGTTTTTTGGTGGATTTATCAAATTTCTTTAGGATAAAAAATAAACATTTAAAAAAGGTTTATCCCTTAAAAGGAAGATGTAAAAAAAAAGGCCCACTTTTAAAGAGATGAGAGATTCCACATTTTTGAAGGAGAAGTGGGCCTATTAATTGGAAACAAAAACCCTAGAAACATATAGACCATTAGATATTATATCAGGAGAAGAATATTCCCCAAATTGCTGCCACAACAAGAATAGGTTGGGTAATAGGGGGTCTACTGAAATGACAGGGAGCGGATCTTGTAACATTCTTATAAAAACTAGAATGACAAAACTTAAAAAGTATGAAGAAAAAAAGGGGCTTGACCGTTTAGTAAGAAAACTAATCAACATGGAATTCTCAAAAAGAACAAAGTGATAAAGGAAAACATTAAAGAAAGCTGCTTAAAGTGAATTCAAAACAAGAAACTCGTAATGGTCATAGATTCCCATTCTGGATGAAAGAATCTAAAAAACAAGAATCAAAAACAGGGAATTTTCCAAAAAATATAACCTTTTAAAAAATTAAGATAAGGGATACGTACCTAAATCAAAGATAAGCAGAAATGATGGAAAGGTATGGTATATTCCTCACCATGGAGTATACCACCCTAGAAAAGCAACGTTGAGAGTAGTCTTTGACTGCTCATCTACTTCAAGGCCTAAATCTGACTATCAAGATTTAGGAAGGAACTTGTAGCCATCATGGGTGATATTGAGTCTATGTTTTATCAAGTCAAAGCTTCAAAGAAACATAGGGATTTCTTGCGTTTCTATTGGTGGCCAGAGGGTGACCTGAACATAGAACCTTAAGTGTTTAGAATGACTATACACTTGTTTGGTGCAATCTCCAGCCCAGCCTATGCTAGTATGGCTTTAAGATAAGTCGTAATAGACAATCAAGAACTTTATGATGAACATATATATATATATATATATATATATATATATAAATTATATATATATATATATATATTATATAATAATATATTTCTAGACATATTTGATATATGTATATAATATATTTATAAAATTAAAAATCCTTTAATATAAGTTATATTTAATATTTTATAAAATATATATTATATATATATATATATATATTATATATATATATATATTAATATATATAATAATATATAATATTTATTCTTTCTTTTAAGGGTAGGTTCATGTCTGAGCCGCCGTGGTCACAGCATGATACTTAAATTGTAGTTTTCATTTTGTGATGCTCTTGGAGTGAGTACGTGGTAGGGTCCCATTCCTTTCCACCGGAGAGCGCCGGTGTTACCTTTTTTTGGAAATCATTCTCTCTATAATATTTATATATTCTATATATCAATATATAATATTTATATAATTATTATATATAATAATATCCTATATAAAAAGTTACTATATTTATATAAGTATATACATAATATATATATATATATTAATATAATATATATATTATATATATATGTAATAAAATCTCTTTTTCTATCTCTCTATCTATTGTCTATATCTATATCTATACACACACACACACACACACACACACACTCACACACACCACACACACAACCCCACACACACACACACACACACACATATATATATATATTATATATATATAAAATAATATATATTTTTATAATTATTTTATAAAAAATTTTATGTATATAATAGATGTCTATATACCCCACATTTATATATATAATATATATATTTTATATTATTCTGTAATGTATATATATAATATATTATATATATATATATATATATATATATTTTATATATATATATATATGTATATATGTATAGATATAACTATACTATATATACCAAAATATATTAAATATTTATATGTATGAAAAACATGATACATTAAAATTTTTATTATACACACACACACACACACACACCAACACACACACCCCACACATATATTATATAAAATATATATATATATATATATATATATATATATATAAAATATATATATATATATTTTCTTTATTTATTTATTTATTTATTCACACACACACACACACACACACACACACCACACACACACCCACACACACACAATATATATATATATAGATAGATAGATAGATTATGATAGATTGATAGATAGATATGATATATATATATTAATATATATATATTTTTTAATATATATTATATATGTATAATACAAATATAAATTTTATATATATATATATATATATTATATTATTTTATATAATATTATATGTGTGTGTGTGTGGTGTGTGTGTGTGTGTGTGTGTGTGTGTGTGGTGTGGTGTGTGTGTGTGTGTGTGTGTATGTATAAAATAATTATATATATTATATATGTATATATATATATATATTTTATATAAAATATATATATATAAATATATATAAACATATATATTTATATTACGTATATAAAAAATTCCCAAAGAATTGAAAACTGTTCTATCAATAAGACAACTAAAGAACTCTACCAAGGAGTGCGAAACATCACACCAAAATTTAAACCTACAATGGACACTATCAAAACGAAGATGGAATCAATATTGTTCCAGCCTATACAAAAAGAATAAAGATCTAACAACAACATTAATTAGACTCAATGACAGCGAAGATGAACCACCGCCACTGCTAGATGAAGTTATAAAAGCCATAAAAGAATTAAGAATACAAGAGCCCGGGAATTGATGAAATAACAGCAGAACTAATAAAGAATGCTGGCGAAAGTGTTGGAAAAACTTCTACAAACTTTGTACGAAAATAGGAATGAAGAAGATGGCCAGAAGACTGGGTAAAATCAGTCTTTACTCCCATATCTAAAATAGGTAACGCACTCCAATGCAACAATAACAGGGCAATTGCATTAATAAGTCACAGCAGCAAAATTTTGTTGAAAATTATTGCTGAAAGAATGAAGTTGAAGTTAAGAGAAGAAATTGCAGACGAACAAGCAGGTTTTTGCCCTGGAGAAGGTACCGGAAACCAGATTCTAAATCTAAAATTGATCATAGAAAAAAACAGAGAACATCAAAAAGACCTATACCTGTGTTTCATCGATTACTTGAAAGCTTTTGATACTGTTGTTTCACGATATCCTCTGGAACATTAACGATATGAAGTTTCCAAAACACATCATCCACAAATAAAAGCCATGTATGACCAACAACAAGCAGCTGAAAAGAACCACTTATGGGTTAACAGAATGGTTCGAAGTCAAACAAGGAGTACGACAGGGTTGCATTCTGTCTCCGCACCTCTTTAACATATATTCTGAAACGATCTAAGGTACGCCGATGATATAGTTTTGATTGCCAGCAGTATCACTGAACTACAACAACTACTAGATAAAGTTAGAGAAGCAAGCGAAAAGGCTGGCTTGTTTCTTATGCCAAGAAAACAAAGGGATCATGAAGATTCAAAGATAACCGGCAATGACAATGATGAACATGTTACAATCAATGGAATGTATTGTGGAAAATGTGAAAGAGTTCACTTATCTTAGAGCTGTTTTAACTAATACATATGATGATTCACCGGTGATAAAAGGAATTGCCATTGCCAAAAACGCCACAATTGCTCTCAATAACATCTGGAAAGACCGAAGCATTACCTTACGGACAAAGCTGAAGTTATTGAACTCATTAGTTTTCCCAATTGCATCTTATGGTTTTGAATGTTGGGTGCTGAAATAGACAAGAAAAAGATCAATAGTTTTGAAATGTGGTGTTACAGACGAGTACTGCGTATTAGCTGGACAGAGAAGAAGATGAACGATGAAGTGCTGAGAAAAATAAATTGTAAAGACCGGCTGTTGGACATCTTGAAGAGAGGAAATTAAAATTTATTGGTCATGTGATGAGAAGTAAAAGTATTGAGAAAGACTTGCTGACAGGGATGGTGATAGGGAACAGAGGAAGAGGCAAACCGACGACAAGGCTGAGCGACGACATCAAAGATATTTGCGGGCTGTGGTACAAGTGGAAAGAAAAGCGTAAGATCGAATTGAGTGGCGAAGAATGGTGGAGAGGTCCACGGCTGCTCAAACATGAGCATACCGTTATTGATGATGATCTCTATTTACCCAGTTCTGGGACCGGCACTGACTTGGACTGGCTTGCCCACCCAGCGGCTAGGCAGGCAATCGAGGTGAAGTTCCTTGCCCAAGGGAACAACGCGCCGGCCGGTGACTCGAACCCCGAATTCAAAATTGCCGTCGTGACAGTCATGAGTCCGATGCTCTAAACCGCTCGGCCACCGCGGCCTCATATATTATTATATATATAATATATATATATATATAATATATATATATATATATATATATGTATAATTTTATATATTATAAAATATATATATATATTATAATATATATATTATATACACAACACAACACGCAGGCGATGCGCGCACGCTCGCTGATTTAAGTAATTCTAGGTAAATCAAACCTAGATACGGCGCTCCTGGGCAGCCAAAATCCAGCTGTTGGGCCCCCTCTTGCTTTTTGCCCCTTATAGCCCATGGTTAGAGCGTTGGACTCCGAACCTCGTGTCCCGCGATCGAATCACCTTCGGGCAGTAAAACCACCAAGCATCCGAAATGACTGCGATTGGAAAGTACATAAATACTTCTCCGCGCCGTATGGCAATCACAACAAGAGTAGTGAGGTTTGGGAGGGCGAAAAAGATGTTGGTCCCAAAACCGGGTAAATAGAGATGGTGACTCGATAAAAAACACCGGCGGAAGGCAACGGCCCAAAACCCCCGCTCTAAATTGCCAAGAAAATCATGAAAAAACCATGATCGCCAACGTCATTGTAGGACAGGGCACTTGAAGAAGAAGAAGAATATATATAAATAATATAATATATATATATATATATATTTTATATATATATATATATTATATATATAAACTTCTTCTTTTAAAAGGTAGGTTCAGTCTACGCCGTGGTCACAGCATGATACTTAATTGTAGTTTCATGTTGTGATGCTCTTGGAGTGAGTACGTGGTAGGGTCCCCATTTCCCTTTTCCCCGGAGAGTGCCGGTGTTACCTTTTTAGGTAATCATTCTCTCTATTTTATCTGGCTTGGGACCAGCACTGACTTGGGGTGGGTTGGTCACCCCGTGGCTAGGTAGGCAATCGAGGTGAAGTTTTCCCTTTCCCAAGGGAACAAACAACACGCCCGGGCCGGGGACTCGAAAAAACCCCTTGAACTCAGATTGCCGTCGTGACAGTGTTGAGTTCGACGCTCTAACCATTCGGCGTAAGATCGAGTTTAGTGGCGAAGGATGTGTGAGAGGTTCACGGCTGCTCAACATGAGCATACCGTTATTGATGATGACCCTTGGGCTGGCTTACCCACCCAGCGGCTAGGCAGGCAATCGAGGTGAAGTTCCTTGCCCAAGGGAAACAACCCCGCCGGCCGGTGACTCGAACCCTCGAACTCAGATTGCCGTCGTGACAGTCTTGAGTCCGAAAGCTCTAACCATTCGGCCACCGCGTCCCCCATATATATAATATATATATATATATCAATAAAAATAAATTAAAATATATATATATATATATATATATATATATATATAAAATTTTTTTTTTTTTTTTTTTTTTTTTTTTTTTTTTTTTACGGTAGGTTCATGTCTGAGCCGCCCTGGTCACAGCATGATACTTAATTGCGTTTTCACTTGTGTGCTCTTGGAGTGAAATACGTGGTAGGGTCCCAGTTCCTTTCCACGGAGAGTGCCGGTGGTACTTTTTAGGTAATCATTCTCTCTATTTATCCGGGCTTGGGACCAGCACTTGACTTGGGCTGGCTTGGCCACCCATGGCTAGGTAGGCAATCAAGTGAAGTTTTCCCTTTCCCAAGGGAACACCCCGGCCGGTCCCGTGGCTCGAACCCTCGAACTCAGATTGCCGTCGTGACAGTCTTGAGTCCGACGCTCTAACCATTCGGCCACCGCGGCCCGCCCAAGAGTTTTTTTCTTCTTCTTTTAACGGTTTGGTGATAAATAACAGGTTAGAGGAGATTTAAAGAAGGAGAGAGGCATGAAGGATGTGGGAATATATGAAGAGAGGGAATAACTTGGGTGGGGGTAGAGGAAAGAAGGGAGAGTAATTGTGATAAAGAAGAAGGGAAAGATAAACCCAAAAGTAATATAAGATCGAAAAACTAATGAAAAATGGAGAAGAACAAAAATCACCAAAAGAAATGAAAGAAAAAATATAAAAGAGAGAGAGAAAAAAAAAAACGAATTAAGAAGATGAAGACAAACAAGGAAACAGAAGAAAAAGTAAGCAAAAAAAAAAAAAAAAGAATATAAAAAGAAGAGAAAAAACCCAAAATATCAAACAAACAAAGAACCAAAAGAATTTCAAGAAAAAGTATAAAAAACTACAAAAAAGCAAAAAAACACAAAACCAACTTTAAAAAAAAAAATGTTCCGAACACAAAAAAAATCTCATCTTGTGAGTTAAAAAGAAATGAAAATGGAAACGAGCCAATTACATAAAATTAACATTACTGAAATTATTATATATTAATATATATATTATATATATAATTTTATAATATATATATAATATATATTTTTTTTTTTATTTTTTTTTTTTTTTCTTCTTCAGTTTTTGGGTGGTAAATATCCTCCGAATCCTGATTGCGTTCGAATGATCGGCTACAGTTGCTGCCTGATTCTGACGTTGGGTGCCACATGGCCCTCAGTGCCACTTCTCAGGCGCTTTTTGGTGCCACCTTGGCCCTCAGTGCCACTTCTCAGGCGCTTTTTGGTGCACCAGTGGCGGAAAGTCTGGGGCGGAGGCGGCGAGCTGCTCTGAGCCACCTGTCGGGTCCATCGCGTGGCAGGAGGGTTACTTCGAACGTTCCGTCCTGGTTAACTGCAGCAGCGTCCCCAAAGGGCCAAAGCATTATCCCAATCATAATGGGAGAACTCCCCATTATTTCCTCTGGCGTTTCGTAGGGATATACAACGTATTCACCTTTTGGCTCCACGCGGCCGAACGCCCTCGATGGGCAAGTACGCCACGTAGGGAGCCTTGCCATTGCATTAGGTCCTAAAATGAATATCTTTTCTCAGGGACCAGAGGCAAGTTGAGCTCCTAGCCATACTCAAAGAGCCTATCATCCATCTGTGTATCCTGTGTAAATAAACACGTCCACGTCTTTACCGTTAATGCTCGCCGTAGTCATGGGGTCCATGTCAATGGGTCGACGGAGGAGCTGCGGACGATCAGTATGCCCTTTCCCTTTAGATTCACCACAGCCAATTTGAGTACAGAAAACCCCTACCTAAGATGTTTTCCTGAAGTCATCAAAAATTCAACGGATAACGTATTCCTCCAACTCCATGTCGAAACCAAGAAATCGACACCAAAGTCATGTAAAATGTCGCTCTTGTCGAACCCCAGGATCCCCACTTGCTCCGAGGTCAGCGAGCTCGTATCGCTCCCGCTGTCCGGGTAGGAAGCGGACCCTTTTTCCTCTGCACGTGAGGAACACGATAGGCAGGCCGCTTTCCGGATCGCGAGGATTTCGAGTCGAACAAATATCTCCAAAGGCCTCTGGCGTGGGTTTATTTCGTCTCTGGGCACGCGGTCACTTGCCCTCAGGTAAGGACCTTATTTCGATATGACATGTGTGCGTTGTGCCTGGTGTGAGTTGTGTGTGTGTGTGTGGGGTGTGTGTGGTGTGGTTGTGTGTGTGGTGTGTGTGTGTGTTTTGTGTGTGTGTGTGTGTGCGTGCGCGTGTGCGCGAGTGTGTGCAAGTTGTGTGTGTGAGTGAGTGTGGTTTGGGGTGTGTACGGTCGGTGTGCGTGTGCGTGTGCGTGTGCGTGTGATTTAAAGGTGTGGTGTGTGTGGAGTGTGTGAAGTTTTTTTTTGTGGTGAGAGTGTGTGTGTGTATGTGTGGTGTTTTGGGGGTGGCGTGTGTATGCGTGTGTGTATGTGTGTGTGGGTGAGTGTGAGTCAGTGAGTCAGTGAGTCAGGGAGTGTGTGTATGTGTGTGTGTGTGTGTGTGTGTAAGTGAGTGAGTGAGTGTGTGTGTGTGATAAAATGTGTGTGTTGTGTGTGTGGTGGCGTGGTGTGTTGTGTTTTGTGTGTGGGTGTGTGTTGCGCGGGGGATGCGTGTGTGTATGCGTGTGGGGGTGAGTGTGAGTCAGTGATCAGTGAGGTGGTATGTGTGTGATTGTTATGTGTGTATGTGGTGAGTGAGTGTGTGTGTGTGTGTGAGTAGTGTGTGTGTGGTTTTTGTGTGTGAGGAGAGAGTGGTTTTGGGTTTTTGTGTGGGGTGTGTTGTTGTGTGAGTGTGTGTGTTGTGTGTGTGTTTTGTGTGTGTTTGTGTGTGTGTGGGGTGTGTGTGTGGTGGTGTGTGTGTGTGTGTTGTTATGTGTGTGTGTGTGTGTGTGTTTGGTGTGAGAGAGAGAGGTGGTGTTGGGGTGTGTGTGTGTGTGAGTGTGTTGGCCCGTTGTATTGGTGTGATGTGGGGATGCGTACGTGCGTCGCATATGCACTTCACATCTTTTCTTTTTTTCCTCTCTCTCTCTCTCCTCCTCTTTCCCCTCTCATCCTCTCTCTCTCTCCTCCCCCCCCCACCATTTCCTCCCTCTTTTTCTCTCTCCCTCCTCCTCTCTCTCTCCCCCCTCTTCTCCTCCTCTTCCCTCCCTTCTCTCTCTCTCTCTTTCTCGCTCCTCTCTCTATTTCCCCTCTCTTTCTCCTCTCTCTCTCTCTCTCCTCTCTCTCTCTCTCTCTCTCTCCTCTTCTCTCCTTTTTCTTCTCCTCTCTCTCTCTTTCTCGCTCTTCTTTCCTCTCGTTCCCTCTCCTCCGTCTCCTCCTCTCTCTCTTTTCTCTCTCCTTCTCCCCCCCCCTCTCTCTCCCCTCCCTCTCCCTCCTCCTCTCCCTCTCTCTCCCTCCCCTCTCTCCTCTTCTTTTTTTCCCCCTTATTCCCCTCCCATCCTCCTCTCTCTCCCTTCTCCTCTCGTCTCTCTCTCTCTCCTCTCTCCTCCCTTTTTCCCTCTCTCTCTTTTTTTCTCTCTCTCTCTCTCTCTCTCTCCTCTTCTCTCTCTCTCTTCCCCCCTCTCTCTTTTTCTCTCTCTCCTTCTCTCTCTCTCTCTGCTTCCTCTCTCTTTCCCTCCCCTCTTTCTCATCCCCCCCTCTCTCTCTCTCTCACTTTCCCCCTTCTCTCTCTCTCACACTCAGTTTTCTTTATTAATATAATAATATCTATAAACTGATTCATGTACTTTTCTCTTTAATCTGCATTTCGCCTTTGTTTACCATTTCAATTTGATTGCAGTATCTCTCTTGGCCTGTTTGGGAAAAACTTAGTGGTAACGGAAAGATGAAGGAAGAGAAGCGGGATAGACAAAGGCAGAAGTTCATCACCAGCTTGAAGAAAGATGGGCAGAAGTGACTTAAACTGCAAAAGTTGTCAACAGACAGAACGGGATGGAAAACCATGATGCCACCGCCCTGAAAGGACAAGGCACTTAGAAGAATAATCTCTCTTTACACCCGTCTCACTGGACCAAAAAGCTTAAACGCAATTGTATGGAAGAACAAAATGAATTGCTTTCTAGACATGCACCTTTACGTATTTTTTTTTTTTTTTTTTTTATTATTATTTTTTTTTACGGATATTCTTTACTGTGTGTTTAAAGTCTAGGCCCGCTTGTGAGAGACAAATTACTTCTCAATTTTGAAAACGGTACTTATGGTTCTGTTTATTGTGTGTGAGGGGGAGGGGGTGTCACACATGCTTCGTAATCTGTTAAAGGAGAAAAGAAAATCAATAGTGTTTTGATTTATGTCTAATAAGATTAAGTTATGCATAGTTTATCACATCCTTTATTAAGAGGAAAGTCAGTTTATTATTATTATTATATTTTTTTAAATGCAAAAGTTTCCTTAGATCTGCTAATTAAAATCAAACACCGAGTCACTACCAGCGACCTAGGGTGAATGAAGTTTGAGGCAATGGAACATCAACTAAAACATGCAAAATATGCAGAACAACCACAAATCAAAACATCCAGTCAAATCAATTCACGCACACAAAGAACACTTCAGATTGATAACGCTCTTCTGAGAACATGTGCTGTGCTGTTTAAGACTATTTTTTAGACTTCTTCTAATTTTGGATTTCCTGGCATTTGTTCAAGAAACTTATTCGTACCTTTTTTTTATAAGGCCAAGAGCTCCAATAACAACAGGCAAAGTTTTGGTTTTTAAATGCCACATCTTTTCCACCTCTATTTCCAGGTCTTTATATCTTCTCGAACACTTTTGTTAGGACGTTTCTGTCTGAAGGGATGCTCATATCTAAAAACAGGCAAGTGTTGTTTATTTTGTCCTTGATGACGATATCTGGACGATTTGCTTATATAGTACGATCTTGTGAATTGGAAATTTCCAAAAGATTGTAGCATCTTTGCCTTCAGTAACTGGCTCTGGATGGTGTTTGTACCATTTATCCTGTTTCCGATAGAAAAGTGTTTGCAGTCTTCCAGTGCAGGTACTTGCCCACTCTGTCATGTCGATTTTTGTACTCATTCAGTGTTAATATGAGCAACCAGATACAAGGTGATAAATTGTCTCAACCTTGTCTTCACAAAACCTACACTTTGGGTCAGTGCCTTTGTGCACGATGTTAGCTTGATAGTTTCTGGTAAAACAAACTTTGATCTTGGGCTCTGTTTCCCCTTTAAGTCCAGAGCTTCTAAGTCACTGATGGGTCACAGTTTCATCTACATCAGTATGTTTGCTTCGAGCTGCAAACTGTCCATGGAGAGGCTTTTCATGACACCTAGATTCAAGTTGTTCTTGTCCGACCTGCGTTGCTGTGGGTTTTTTATGTTTAGCACCATGTTGGCAACATATGTTCGATTTTTTCGCTCTCAATACCTAATTCCTGAAAAAATTTATTTGATACCTTTACTATTGAGTTAGATTTTTTCATGTACTCTAACTAATTGAAGCATCCAATCGTTGGTTAGATCTAAGTATTGCAAGAGGCCAATCGTTGTTGTTTTGTACGATAATTCCAACTGCATCATCCCCCTACCTCCTTTACTTTTAGGGACATACAGACGGTCTACGTCTGATTTAGGGTGTACATTCTGTTGCATGTCAATTGCTTCCTAATTTTGGTGTCAATTTGTTTGAGTTCACGTAAGTTGCAGTCTATCACGTTAAAACTATATGTACCCACAAGTATTGCAAGAGTGTTGATTGCTGTTAGTTTGTTCTTTGAGTTTAATTCTTTTTTCAGGATTGACCTTACTCTTTGGATGCATTCTGTACATATTTTTTTTCTTCATCTATGATTGTTGTATCCCATTTCCTTTCTTTATTCCTAGATATTATAGTGTTTCTTCCTGACTAATTCTTTTTTACGGTATCAATACTTAACTTTAAATTGTCAGATGTCACTATTTTTCCCTTGCTTAAAGATTGCTTTAGCACACTTATCGAGACCAAACTTCATACCTATGTCATCACTGAAATCTTTTACATTTTTTCAGCAACCTTTCCAATTCCATCATCATTCTGAGCGAAAAGTTTCAAGTCATCCATATAGAATAAATGGTTGATCTTCTTGTCCATATCTTATTCCATACCTGTGTTGTTAAAAAGCCGGGAGAGGGGATAAGTGCCATACAGAATAAAAGAGGGGAAAAAGAGTCACCCTGGAAGATTCCGCATCTGATTCGCATGTTGTTTGAAATAAAAGTCCCTTTTTACGTGATTGAGAGTAAATTTGTCTCCCATAAGGGTCATGCTGTTTCGAAGAAAGTTGTTTAAAGATGGGAGAAACTTTGAGGAATTTCTAAGGATTTTAAGATCCAAGAGTGTGGGACACTGTCAACGCTTTTTATAGTCGATCCAAGCAGTACTTAGATGTCTGTTTTTAGTATGCATTTTCGAGACTCATTTTATTTATGAGCATTGATCTTTACATCCATATGATCCTCTCAACAATCCTTTTTGTTCGTTGGAAAAAAAATATTTTGTTCTTCAATGTGTCTGTAGGTTCTTTCAGTTAAGATTGGGGTAAGAAATTTATAGGAGGTTGTTAAGCATGTAAGGGGTCGTAGTTTTTTGGGTTATCTGTTTCGTTACTTTTGGCCAAGAGATAAGTAGCCCCCTTGACATAACCATTTAGATGTTAAGTTAGGCTCTATCATAATTGAGTTAAAATTGGATGCTAATTTGGCATGCGCTGAAGAAAGAGTATTAAACCAAAAATTTGGGATCTGGTCAACCCCAGGTGATTTCCATTTATGGGACTTTTTTTAGTGCGTTTGAATTTCTTCAGTGGTAATATTTTCCCATGTTGTTCGGGAATATCCCTAGTGCTATTCTCAAATCTCGTATCCAGGGGGTTTTCATTGTATTATTTATCTTTTCCCCAGATATTGTTTCAAAATTCCCAGAAACCCTTTTTTCAGATGGTATAGCTTCTACAAGAGTTGTTTCTTTTCTTATTTCGCGGTAAAATTTCATCATGTCAGTCTCGAACATTTTATTCTGCCTGAAGGACTTTTAGCGTTTGTCATATCTACGTTTTTGTTTCAGCTCTTCTTTAATCGTTGGTATTTGGTCTTTAGAAAGTATTTTGTATTTTCTTATTACTTTTCTCGCTTTTCTCGATTGCTTCCCATTATCTTTTTGTAGTTCGTCTAATATAGATATTTCCCTTCTAAAGTTTTTTATTTCTTTCTCTATTATCACTTGCCACTTGGCGAGGTTTCTTTTTTGTTTTCTTCTTTTTTAACTTAATGCGTGATTGAGGACTCTTCCTGTTTGCATATATTATTTCGTTTAATTCAGTTAAATCAGGATTTATCTCATGACAGAGTTATTCTAACGCCTTGTTAACTATGTTTAATATACTTTTATATTTATGGGTATGTCTGATTTTTAACAGCGTCTCTCTTTTACTCATTTCAGTATGTTTTACTACCGATAATTCTTCAACGATATCCGTTTTCATATCTAGCAATTCTCCCTCATCTCCCCAATTGCTAGATCAACTTTATTTGGCATGTTCAGTTTTTGTTCATCTAAATTTTCTTCCTTTTTATTTTCTTCTATCTGTTCCTATCTGTGTCAACTGCAAATCGGCGCCTGCAACTAATCAAGAATGAGCAGGTACCGTCGTCATGCTAGAGGGTGCAAAGGAGCCAACGAAACGGAAGGTATTGCGAGTGAATATGTTCTAAGCTAGTATTAACACCTAATATGTAAGGTAAGGTATGTGAAGAGGTGGTAAATATCATTGTCCTGGGAAACTGTGTGAGACATTG
>NC_051403.1:41983325-41988325 GCF_015228065.2 Penaeus monodon
ATAATATATATATATTTTTGTTTTTTTTTTTTTTTTTTTTTTTTTTTTTTACGGTATGTTCATTTCTGAGCCGCCGTGTACAGAACATGATACTCAATTGCAGTTTTCACGTTGTGATGCTCTTGGAGTGAGTACGTGGTAGGGTCCCCAGTTCCTTTCCACGGAGAGTGCCGGTGGTACCTTTTTAGGTAATCATTCTCTCTATTTATCCGGGCTTGGGACCAGCACTTGACTTGGGCTGGCTTGGCCACCCAGTGGCTAGGTAGGCAATCAAGGTGAAGTTCCTTGCCCAAGGGAACAACGCGGCGGTCTGTGGCTCGAACCCTCGAACTCAGATTGCCGTCGTGACAGTCTTGAGTCCGACGCTCTAACCATTCGGCCACCGCGGCCCCAAGAGTTTCTTCTTCTTCTTTTAACGGTAGGTGAATAAATAAACAGGTTAGAGGAGATTTAAAAGAAGGAGAGAGGCATGAAGGAATGTGGGAATATATGAAGAGAGGGAATAACTTGGGTGGGGGATAGAGGGAAAGAAGGGAGAGTAATTGTGATAAAGAAGAAGGAGAAAGATAAACATAGAGGGAAATAATAAGAATAAGAAAAACAATAATGAGAAGAAATAGGAGAAGAACAAAAAAATCAACCAAAAAGAAAATGAAGAAGAAAAAGAATAATGAGAAAAGAGAGAGAGAAAAAAAAAACGTAATTAAAGAAGATGAAGAACAAGGACAAGGAAAACAGAAGAAAAAAAGTAAAGCAAAAAAAAAAAAAAAAGAAATAATAAAAAAAGAAGAGTAAAAAAAGCACAAAAATATCAAACGAACAAAGAAACCAAAAGGAAATTTCAAGAAAAAAGTATAAAAAAACATACAAAAAAAGCAGAAAAAACAACAAAACCAACATTTAAAAAAAAAGAAATGTATCCGAGACACAAAAAAAATCTCATCTTGTGAGTTAATAAGAAATGAAAAATGGAAACGAGCCAATTAGCATAAAAATTAACATTATCTGTATATATATATATATATATATATATATATATATATATATATATATATATATATATATATATATATATATTTTTTTTTTTTTTTTTTTTTTTTTTTTCTTCTTCAGATTTTGTGGAATATATCCTCCGAATCCTGATTGCGTTCGAATGATCGGCTACAGTTAGCTGCCTGATTCTGATGTGTGGGTGCCACCTTGGCCCTCAGTGCCACTTCTCAGGCGCTTTTTGGTGCCACCTTGGCCCTCAGTGCCACTTCTCAAGCGCTTTTTGGTGCACCAGTGGCGGAAAGTCCTCTGCGGCGGCGGCGGCGAGCTCCTCTGAGCCACCTGTCGGGTCATCGCGTGGCAGGAGGGTTACTTCGAACGTTCCGTCCTGGTTGAACTGCAGCAGCGTCCCCAAGCAAAGCATTATCCCAATCATAATGGGAGAACTCACAATTATTTCCTCTGGCGTTTCGTAGGGATATACAACGTATTCACCTTTTGGCTCCACGCGGCCGAACGTCTCGATGGGCAAGTACGCCACGTAGGGAGCCTTGCCATTGCATTAGGGTCCTGAAATGAATATCTTGTTCTCAGGGACCAGAGGCAAGTTGAGCTCCCTAGCCATACTCAAAGAGCCTATCATCCATCCTGTGTATCCTGTGTCAATAAACACGTCCACGTCTTTACCGTTAATGCTCGCCGTAGTCATGGGGTCCATGTCAATGGGTTCGACGGAGGAGCTGCGGACGATCAGTATGCCCTTCTTTAGATTCACCAAGCAGCAATTTGAGTACAGAAAATCCCTACCTAAGATGTTTTCCCTGAAGTCAATCAAAAATATCTGACGGATAACGTATTCCTCCAACTCCATGTCGAAAACCAAGAAATCGACACCAAAGTCATGTAGAATGTCGCTCTTGTCGAACCCCAGGATCGCCACTTGCTCCGAGGTCAGCGAGCTCGTATCGCTCCCGCTGTCCAGTAGGAAGCGGACCCTTTTTCCTCTGCACGTGAGGAACACGATAGGCAGGCCGCTTTCCGGATCGCGATGGATTCGAGTCGAACATAATATCTCATAGCCGTCCATGGCGTGGGTTTATTTCGTCTCTGGGCACAGCGGGTCACTTGCCCTCAGGTAAGGAACTTATTTCGATATGAGCATGTGTGCGTGTGTGCCTGGTGTGAGTATGTGTGTGTGTGTGTGTGTGTGTGTGTGTGTGTGTGCGTGCGCGTGTGCGCGAGTGTGTGCAAGTTGTGTGTGTGAGTGAGTGTGTGTGTGTGTGTACGTGTACGTGTGCGTGTGCGTGTGCGTGTGCGTGTGAGTGAATGCGTGTGTGTGTGTGCGAGTGTGTGCAAGTTGTGTGTGTGAGAGTGTGTGTGTGTATGTGTGTGAGTGTGTGTGTGTGAGTGTGTGTATGTGTGTGAGTGTGTGTATGTGTGTATGTGAGTGAGTGAGTGTGTGTGTGTGTGTGAGTAAGTGTGTGTGTGTGTGTGTGTGAGAGAGAGAGTGTGTGTGTGTGTGTGTGTGTGTGTGTGTGTGTGTGTGTGTGTGTGTGTGTGTGTGTGTGTGTGTGTGAGAGAGAGAGAGTGTGTGTGTGTGTGTGTGTGTGTGTGGAGTGTGTGTGCTCGTATGTATGTGAGTGTGACTGTGCATGCGTACGTGCGTACGCATATGCACAGTCACACTCTCTTTCTTATTCTCTTCTCTCTCTCTCGCTCGCTCGCTCTCTCTCTTTCCCTCTCTCTCTTTCTCAGGCACTCTCTCTCTCTCTCTCTCTCTCTCTCTCTCTCTCTCTCTCCTCTCTCTCTCTCTCCTCTCTCCTCTCTCTTCTTCTCTCTTCTCTCCTTCTCTCTCTCCTCTCTGCTCTCTCTCTTTCTCTCTCTCTCTTCTCTCTCTCTTCTCTCTCTCTCCCCTCTCTCTTCTCTCTCTCTCTCTCTCTCTCTCTCTCTCTCTCTCTCTCTCTCTCTCTCTCTTCTCACTCTCTCTCTCTCTCTTCCTCTCTCTCTCTCTCTCTCTCTCTCTCTCTCTCTCTCTTTCTCTCTCTCCTCTCTCTCTTCTCTCTCTTTTCCCTGCCCCCTCTCTCTTTCCTTCTCTCTTTTGCATTCTCTCTCTCTATCTCTCTCTCTCTCTCTTTTCCCTGCCCCCCCCCTCTCTCTCTCTCTTTCTCATCCCCCCCTCTCTCTCTCTCTCACTTTCCCCCTTCTCTCTCTCTCACACTCAGTTTTCTTTATTAATATAATAATATCTATAAACTGATTCATGTACTTTTCTCTTTAATCTGCATTTCGCCTTTGTTTACCATTTCATATTTGATTGCAGTATCTCTCTTGAGCCTGATTGGAAAACTTAGTGGTAACAGGAAAGATAGAAGGAAAGAGAAGCAGGGATAGACAAAGGCAGAAGTTCATCACCAGCTTGAAGAAAGATGGGCAGAAGTGACTTAGAACTGCTAAAGTTGTCAACAGACAGAACGGGATGGAAAACCATGATCGCCAACGCCCTGAAAGGACAAGGCACTTAGAAGAATAATCTCTCTTTACACCCGTCTCACTGGACCAAAAAGCTTAAACGCAATTGTATGGAAGAACAAAATGAATTGCTTTCTAGACATGCACCTTTACGTATTTTTTTTTTTTTTTTTTTTATTATTATTTTTTTTTACGGATATTCTTTACTGTGTGTTTAAAGTCTAGGCCCGCTTGTGAGAGACAAATTACTTCTCAATTTTGAAAACGGTACTTATGGTTCTGTTTATTGTGTGTGAGGGGGAGGGGGTGTCACACATGCTTCGTAATCTGTTAAAGGAGAAAAGAAAATCAATAGTGTTTTGATTTATGTCTAATAAGTTTAAGTTTTTGCATAGTTTATCACATCCTTTATTAAGAGGAAAATCAGGGTTTTTTATTTTATTATATTTTTTTTAAAGCAAAAATTTTCCCTTTGATCTGCTAATTAAAAAACAAAACCCCCGAGTCACTACCAGCGACCCCAGGGTGAATGAAGGTTTGAGGCAATGGGAAAAATCAACTAAAACCCTGGGAAAAAATGGGAGAAAAAACCACAAAAAAAAAAAAAACACCAGGTCAAATCAATTCACGCACACAAAGAACACTTCAGATTGATAACGCTCTTCTGAGAACATGTGCTGTGCTGTTTAAGACTATTTTTTAGACTTCTTCTAATTTTGGATTTCCTGGCATTTGTTCAAGAAACTTATTCGTACCTTTTTTTTATAAGGCCAAGAGCTCCAATAACAACAGGCAAAGTTTTGGTTTTTAAATGCCACATCTTTTCCACCTCTATTTCCAGGTCTTTATATCTTCTCGAACACTTTTGTTAGGACGTTTCTGTCTGAAGGGATGCTCATATCTATAAACAGGCAAGTGTTGTTTATTTTGTCCTTGATGACGATATCTGGACGATTTGCTTATATAGTACGATCTGTGTGAATTGGAAAGTTCCACAAGATTGTAGCATCTTTGCCTTCAGTAACTGGCTCTGGATGGTGTTTGTACCATTTATCCTGTGTTCCGATAGAAAAGTGTTTGCAGATCTTCCAGTGCAGGTACTTGCCCACTCTGTCATGTCGATTTTTGTACTCATTCAGTGTTAATATTGAGCAACCAGATACAAGGTGATCAATTGTCTCAACCTTGTCTTCACAAAACCTACACTTTGGGTCAGTGCCATTGTGCACGATGTTAGCTTGATAGTTTCTGGTAAAACAAACTTTGATCTTGGGCTCTGTTTCCCCTTTAAGTCCAGAGCTTCTAAGTCACTGATGGGTCACAGTTTCATCTACATCAGTATGTTTGCTTCGAGCTGCAAACTGTCCATGGAGAGGCTTTTCATGACACCTAGATTCAAGTTTTTCTTGTCCGACCTTCTTTGCTTTTGGTTTTTTATGTTTAGCAGCCAATGTTGGCAACATATGTTCGATGTTTTCGCTCTCAATACCTAATTCCTGAGAAAATTTATTTGATACCTTTACTATTGAGTTAGAGTTTTC
>NC_051403.1:42000733-42005733 GCF_015228065.2 Penaeus monodon
TTTGGGGGGGGGGGGGGGGGGGGGGGAGGTCGTGTGTGTGTGT
Organism: Penaeus monodon; assembly: GCF_015228065.2. Classification (NCBI taxonomy): domain Eukaryota; kingdom Metazoa; phylum Arthropoda; class Malacostraca; order Decapoda; family Penaeidae; genus Penaeus; species Penaeus monodon. The sequence goes on from NC_051403.1 coordinate 42,000,777, forward strand.
GTGTGTGTGTGGTGTGTGTTGTGTGTGTCTGATGTGTGTGTGGTGTTTTTAACAGCCATTTATTCACGCAGATCTGGGCCCTCTCCCAATTTATTATGAGAGGTCTTTTGGCAGTACCACCCTTTATTATGGATGCCTTCCTAATCAAACGTGGTTCGGCGCGCTACCACTTATGCCACGGCGGCGACTTCCCCTACGACACATGCGTTTGATTTCTTAAGGCGATATGCTGTTTTCTCGCCGTGAGATCAGGCTCGATCTAGTAGTCAGAGCGCAGTCATTTTTTTATACCTGCCATGGCGGGGAATTGAACTCGGGACCATGAGAGTCCAGTGTTCTATCTATCCATTGGATCATCGCGGCAGTTATCTATCTATTTATCTATCTATCTATCAATATGTTTGTGTGTGGAAATTATATAGATCCACATTCTGCAGAACACTGTTATGATTATAAGAATTCTTCTTCTCAAGTGCCGTGTCCCACAAGGACGGTGGCGATCATGGATTTCCACCTCTTTCTGTCTTTTGTCGTTCGAAAAAGTGTACATGTCCATGATTTTCTTGGCAATTTAGAGCGGTGGTTTGCCGTTGCCTTCCGCCCGGTGTTTTTTATTGAGACACCATCTCTAGAAGACTGCCTTGCAAGGCTGTTGAGCTCCTTCTACCCTTGTGGGTGACCATTCACTCTCGAGGAGTTTCCGCTCTAAGGGTCCCACACCCCATTACTAGCTATTCCCCGCCAGGCGTTACTCTGGTATTTCCAAACTGGCTACGGGGTGACACCCACTACCGTATCTAGGTTCTACTTACCTAGAATTATGTAAATCAGCGTGCTTGCTCACACACGTGCGCGGGCGATGCGTGTGCACATGGTGTACTCACGTACTCACATGCGGTGATCTGTGTGTGCGCTCGCGCTATTTATATATATATATAATATATATATATAATATATATAAATATATATAATAATATATATATATATATAAAATGTATGTATTATATATATGTATATATATATATATATATTAATATATAAAAACTATTATATATATATATTTTATATATTATAATATATTTTATGTATATATATATATTTATACATGTATGCATATCAATATAAGTAAGTATAAGATTATAAGAATAGCGGTTGTGAAACATTCTTCTCGTGGTGGTATGAGATGAAGCATCATATTCTGTCACTTGCATCCGACACCATCGCTTAATACTTAGTGAAAAGTAGATTCCACAAGTAACTTTGTTACCTTAGCCAATATCAACAACACTTTTATATGTTACATGAATTCATATATTCAATTTAATTCCAGTCAATTACTCAAAACGGCCATTTTCGCAGTCAGGCAGCAATTCATTTGCAATCATGTTTCACAAGTATTGCACATGCTGACCAGACTTAATGAAGCCAATGATCTTCATGCAACATCCATTTCTAAATGATAAACGATTTGGGTGTCATATGATTTCATTTTTTCGTGTTTTTTTATTTGTCTATTTTTCTATATATATTTGTCGATTTCCCTATGTATTTCTATATAACTGATATCACACTATCTCGTACTCTTTATGACCTCTTACTTATTTATTTATATATCTTTGCCTGAATCATATTCATTGTGGAAATCTAAATTTTCCTTCTAGGCTTTTAACTACAAATAAATTGTCCAAACTGAAGAGCAATATACAAGTATAAACTTTCACAGCTATCTCTGTATCTGTTTATCCATATATTTATTTTTTTCCATCTATTTATCTGTTTACTTCTCTCTATCTCTCTCTACATATATTTTTCACCATACACCAAAAAAACACCACACACACCAACAACCCCACACACACACAAACCACACCCAAAACACAACACCCCCAAAACACACACACACACACACAAACACACACACATGCAATCTTATCAAGCTTACGGTCCTACTTTATTTTGATTAGCTGATTTCTGAGAGGTGTGATAAACCAGCAATTTTACTGAACGGGAAGGGGAATTTTTATGTAGTTTTTTTTTCTTTAAAAAAAAAGTGAGAAAAATTTCATATTTTTTCCAAACCAAAAACCAACTCCCTCCTCAAAGCTATATCAAAATTTAACACTACAATATCCGAAATTAAATGACACGTCATCATGACAGTTATGACTTTTATATAATCTATTCCCTTCCTGTTTTGGAGACGAAACTATATCCTCAGGCAGGAAAAAAATTGAGTAAGCAACTCTCTCGAGAATTTACAATGCATCTAAACCAACAGCTCACTCCCTGCCCTGCCTCTTGACACTGCCCTCTCCAACACAACCCACCAGAATGGTTCTGAATTTGCATAAACTTATTTACCTTCCCTTCCCTTTGTGAGGGTACAGTCAGGCCTGATCTCGACAGCTACTCTCCATGACTGGCAGGATGTGTTTACACTGCAGTACAGTGCGTCCTTTTCGTGTGTATGTATTTGTGTATATATGCGTGTCGTGGATACCGGTATGGTGTTATGTTCTTGTATATTCTCTGTATGTGTGCATTTTTTGTTTTGTTTTTATTTATTTGCTTATTTATTTATCTATTTATCTATTTTACCAATGAGGCTGTGTACAAAATATAGATATTAGAAAATTTACATCATTGGGTTTATCTCTCCCTACCTGCCCATCTATTTCTCTATCGACACATTTTTCCTCTGCACACACACACACACACACACACACAAACACACTCTCTCTCTCTCTCTCTCCTTCTCTCTCTCTCTCTCTCTCTCTCTCTCTCTCTCTCTCTCTCTCTTCTCTTTCTCTCTCTCTCTCTCTCTATCTCTCTTCTCTCTCACACACACAGACACATACACACACTCACATACACACACTCATGTGTCGATCTGTTTCTATTCACACATACATGCAAACAAATGTATGGACACACACACGTACAAACACGCACACACACACACATAAACGCACAAATGTATTTATGAACAGTAATTGTGGATGAACAACTTTCCACAAAACCAATAGTGATAAAAAAAGAAAAAAAAAGAAGACGAAGAAATATAGGAGAAACAAAGGAGAGCAAGACGAAGAAGAAGGGGAAGAAGTAAGAAACCGAAGAAGAAGATGAAGAAGTTGAAGAAGAAGTAGAGAAAGAAGAAGCGGAACAAAAAGACTAATAAGATATGAGAAGACAGAGAAGAATAAAACACACAAAGAAGACGAAGAAGAAAGGGAAAAAGGAAAAAAAATAGAAGAAGAAATTGAAAGAACAAAGAAGAAACGAGAAATTAAATATATAGAAATGAACAGAAAATGTGACATGTATCGTTATTGTTACCACTATTACCTTATTAATGATTTGCTTTAGACTGAACTTGTGGTCGATGTGGATGTGGATGCGTTTGTGGGTAAAATTGTCAATATCTAGTGGTAATATTTGTGCCTGAATCTGCCTGTTTCTTATATATCTAAATAAGAATCTCATTTTCCGTTTATAAAAAAACTACGACCAATAGAACCAGAAGTTATTGAGCATTTATTGCATTAACCTTGGTAGCCCAATTTTTCCGAGGTCTTTCGTTAACGAAGGCTACTTAATTTACGTAATTATATAGTCAGACTTTAGAATTAATTCCGCGCAAGAAAGTAATTCCACCCATGATATTGCGTAAGAAGGACATATGGACGCTTTATAACGATAATTGAAGTAGTTAACGATATGACGAAAATCTTTATGAATAGACAAATAGCTAGATAATCAATGATAATAATAGTAGTAATAATAACAATAGTATAATTAATAATAATGATAATGGAAATAATAATAATAATAATAATAATAATAATAATAATAATGATAATAATAATAATAATAATAATAATAATGAAAAAAAAACAACAACAACAAAACAACAACAACAGAACACCAACAACAACATCAACAATAATAATAACAATAATAATAATAATAATAATAATAATAATAATAATAATAATAATAATAATAATAATAATAATGACAATGACAATGACAATAACATTGGTAATGGCAGTGACAATAACAGTAACAATAACAATGACAATGACAATGACAATGACAATGACAATGGTAATGACAATGACAATAACAAAAACAATAACAACAACAACAACAATAATTTGCTTACTATACCTTGCAACTTCAGACAAATTACGGGGGTCTGTTGATTGTGCTGCTAAATTACTCTCTGCTTTGATGGAATAAGCGTGGTCACCATTGGACAGCACGAGACTTGAAATTAGGTCAGCAAGATTGCTAGAGGAGAACAGTACAACACACAGTAGGTGTAAATGTGTATAGTCTTATAAAGGTTAAGTCGTGCTCTACGTGTAGGAGCTAAAGGTCATGCAGACATGAGATAAGCTAATATAAAAGGTGGGGGAGTAAGAAGGGATGAGAGAAGGTATAAAAGCATAGTAAAAAAAATGAAAAGAAGAATGGGATTGAGACAGAAGAGTAAAGAGTAGGAGAGGAAGAGGTGGAATGAGAGAGAAAAGCGAAAGAGGGAGAAGGAAAGAAGGAGAAGCAAAAGAAAGAAAGAAAGAAAAAGGGGGTAAACCAGTGAATGAAAAACACACAAACAAACCAAAGAATATATAGAATTAGAATAATATTAAAATGGGTACACACGTATTGAAAAAGAATTTAAAAAAATGTTTCTGAGTGAGGAAGCGAATCCTCTGCGCTATACGTCAGAGAGGGGAAGGAAAATATGAGAGGCAGTTAATTAAATCGTTAGGCTTACAAGTAAAAAAAAGAAAGAAAGAAAGAAAAAATCAGAGGATGCCGTTATACATTTACGAAAATGGGAACCAAGCAGAATTTCTTTATGCACTAGCACTGAGGAAACATGCGTCAAAGGATTAGAAACTGCGAAACGAAACCTTCGATAATTGAACCTTGAAGTTTGACTGGC
>NC_051403.1:42023233-42028233 GCF_015228065.2 Penaeus monodon
TCAAGTCAGATCGAGGCTTTGAGTGAGGTTCATTGGCCTCTGCTGAAAGGGAAGCTGCCACGGCTATTGTCAAGGGACGAATGGTGAGGGCAGTTAACAGGCCACAGCAGGAAATCCCAGGCACTCGTAAGGGACCCATAACAGCACGCGAGTCAAGTACCTGGAAGCACGTAAGGTATATAGTCCGTCGTGTGATCGGGTTGGCCTCTAGTTCAGGGCGATCCAGGCTAATGCACATTGCGTCACGATGGTTGTAAGGAAGAGTAATGCACCGCTGAGCTGCCTCGATGCTGTCCCATTATCCACGTTAAATGAGGAGGCTTAGATGGTGCTTAAAGCATGCAATTGAGCTGCTGACTGCCGCTGGATCTAGACAAGCTCTGATGGATGAACAGAGACGAATTTCACCACTGGTTTCGATATCAGATTATAATATACTGTAATTGCTGCAGGGTTACAAATTAATGTGGCAATGTCAGTAATTGGTTTATATATATATATATATATATATATATATATATATATACATATATATATATATATATATATATATATATATATATATATATATATATATATATATATGAGTGTATATGCACTCTCTCACACACACACACACACACACACACACACACACACACACACACACACACACCACACACACACAACACACATACACACACACACACACACACACACACACACACACACACACACACACACACACAACACACACACACACACACACACACACACACACACACACACACGTATACATATACATTTTTTATCTTTTACTTTTTCCCAATCGTTTCTTGATATTGGGAAACAGATTCTTTCGCAATTTAAATGTAAATTAACCCTTCTTTAATTAAGGCAATTTGGTACTCGCATTATGGTTGATTAATTATACTAATGCGCTGGGTCATATTTCTATTTGAAAGTCATTTTAATTTTTCTCTCTAACACAGACTCTCTCTCCTACGCTCATTCTCTCTCTCTCTCTCTCTCTCTTTCTCTTTCTCTTTCTCTTTCTCTCTCTCTCTCTCTCTCTCTCTCTCTCTCTCTCTCTCCCCCCCCCTCTCTCTCTCTCTTTCTCTCTCTGCCATTCTCCTCCCTCTCTCATTGCGTTTTCGTCTTTTTGTCTCCGTCCATCTGTCTTCTCTCTCTCTCGCTGTCTGTTTGTTTGTCTTTCCGTCTGTCTGTCTGTATAGCTATCTCCATTTCCCAAAGCAAATATCAATTTTTAAAATATTATCGTCCTTGCGCATAATCATAATTGTGTCAAATCCTTAAACAGAAAAACGTTTCACACTCAAATTTAAAATCCGGTTTTAATTTATTCAACATGACATAAAACCAAACACACACTGCGGACCATGTTTCATATTTCAATTATTAAACTTTCACCTTTGCTTTTATTATTTACAGTTTACTTACGTATAGTTATATTTAGTAGATATTTCCAATACGCGTTTTCCGGTATCAAGTTTGAACTGATGAAAGTAATATATATTTTTTTTTCTGTCAAACTACAACGATAACACAAAATGAAAACATTGTGAATGTATTTTTTCTATCTAAGTATGATCTCCATATAAAAAATGAATTAGCGTTTATTCATCACTTGAAATTGTTCATATGACAAAAATATTGATATTTACAGCACCGAAAAAGTTTAGGTATAAACAAGGGGTCTCTATCACTTTTAATTAATTTCCTACACAAGAGGCTCCATGCCCAAGAGGAAAATCAGTAAAGTTATCCACCCGTTTCTAACTTAATGGACTCCAACTTAATTCCCAACTCAATGGAAAATCAGCAAAGCAATTCATCTATTTCTAATTTCATGGATTGTGCAGTAATCACCGGAGAAATCTACGGATTCAACTTCATCATCTTGAGCCAATCAAATTAAGAAGTAATTGCGCTCAATGATTTGTAATTTGCGTGCAGAGCAATTATCACTTTTGTGAATGGAGGAGAGAAAAATGCACACGGTGAGCTGGAAACTGAGATCTGCTTTGTGCGTCTTATGTTTACAGCGAAAGCTATTTCGGTAGAAGCTGTAATTAACTTTCTTTGGCTTCTGTGCTCAGTCAAGGTAATTGCCTGTATTACCGAATGGAAAATTCTAATGAGTTCTGTAATCAGATAATTTTTTTTTAACTTTAAATGTTGCGGTATTCAAAATCTATTTTTAAATCTATATCTCTTTTTGTGTCTGCATGTTTCTATCGATTTTTCCTTGTACCTCTCCACTGTTTTCCATATACGGTATTTTGCTGTATCTAACAGTCCATCTATCTCTTCGATATCTTTTAATCCCTTTATCTGTTTGACATTATCTATGGCCATTCTTACTATTATCCTTTTAACCGAACTTAATCTTTAATTGTCATCACCACAACTACTGCTACTACTACTACGGCAACTGCATGACTACAGACGGGATGAATATTAGTTTTCAACTTAGAGTGGGCGTGTAGTGAAACAAAGTTACTCTGACAGATCATATATATTTACATGAATATTTATTTGATTCCATAAACACAAGCCGACTATTAAACATCAGGTATTATACAGTTTCCTCCCGTAAGCCACAACTATAAAAGAAATATAGCGAGAAAGAAAGGAGGAACGAAAGAATGAATGAAAGAAAGAAAGAAAAAAACTTAAGCGACCCTTGCACTCTGTACAAGCTGAACATATAAAAAAACAAACACTTCATCGAATTTCACTTATAATATAATGCTTACCCATTTGCATGATTTTTTTTTTCTTAGCACAAGATTTTAAAAACGATTTCTTGCAGCCGTGCACTGAAATGCTGAAGCTGTACTGTGCTTCAAATTAAATAGGTGAAGAAAGCCTTTTTCTCCCCATTTCCTTTTTCCATTTTCCTAACTGCGGTATTGTTGCTTTTGTAGGGAATTGGCTTCCTCTTCCGTTCTGTTTTTTTTTGTTTTGTTTTTGTTTCTGTTTTGTTTTCCTTTCCGTTTCCTGAGTGGTTTCGGGTTCTTCTCCCTAAACCTTTTGGCACCAGAGAGGGCAGGCTTTATTTAGCTCTGAAATCCTTAATGGAAATTCCAAGTTCACTATAGATATTATCCTTCATGCAGTCTTAGTACTTTAATTAATATTATATATATATATATATATATATATATATATATATATATATATATATATATATACATATATATATATATATATATATATATATATATATATATATATATATATATATATTTATATGTATGTATAAGTATATATAAAATCCGTCCCTCGATGAAAAAACGACATATGTTTAAAGGCGCTGGAACTGACATTGTTTTTACGTAACCGAACACAGTGCGGCTAGCGGTGCTCTAGAGACTTCTCCCAGTATTTATGCTATACGTTGTAAGAATTAATGAACATAAACATGACATTAGATATGCCAGAGAATCAAATGCGTGTTTCGTTCATTTATATGATGAAGGTCACCAGCTTAACTGTAAAAGCGCCAAATGAATTCATAATTCAGCAAATTAGAATGAAAGAAAAATGCTAGAAGCTGTATTAATTAGAAAAAATGCCTAATTCTAAATTGAGTGCTGATCAATGGAGCTTGGATGACCTTCCCTCCAGACTCTTCGACCTTGACCCTCCTCCTGGGACCTGATTTAGTTCTCGCTCGTTCTGTCTAACACTACATATTCTTGTCTAAATTTTCTCTGTGTATCCATTTCGATTCATTGTTTGTCTGAAGAGGAACTCGTAACGAGTTCGAAACGTCACTATTTATTTTCATTTCTCACTGTGCCTGTTTTCCTTTTCATATATTTATGTTTTCTTGTATATGCATACACACACACACACACACACATGTACAGACACACACTCTGTAACACGCTCCCCTGTCTCTCCTTTCCTCTCTCGCAGTTTCTGTTTTCTGCCTGACTGACTATATAGCTGTCTCTCCCTCTCGATTCAAATATCAGTTTCCCTGTAATAACGTCCTAAAATCAAATACAGCGGAACCAACTATTAAGGTTTCAGCTATGCTTTCATTGTTTATAGTTTACCTATGTATAGTTATACTATAGAGACATTTGCAAGACACATATTTCGGTATCTAGTCTGAAATGATGAAAGTAATATAAATGTATATTTCTCTTTTTTCTCTATAGCCAGACTCCAAGGATAACACAAAACAGTTCTTTCTATATAGAAAATGCATCAGCGTTTATTACTTGGAATTGTTAATAAGAAAAAAAAAGTGATATTTACATCAGCGAAAAAGTAAAAGGATCTCTATCACTTTTAATTAATTTCCTACACAATAGGCTCGATGCTCAAGAACAAATTAAATAAAGCTATCCACCCGTTTCTAACTTAATGGACCTCAGCTTAATTCCCACCTTAATGGAAAATCAGCACAGCAGTTCATCTATTTCTAATTTCATGGACTGTAAAGTAATCACCGGAGAAATCTACGGATCTAACTTCATCACCTTAAGCCAATGAAATTAAGACTTAATTGCGTTCATTGATTTGTAATTTGCGTGCAGAGCGATTATCACTTTTGTTAATGGAGGAGAAAAAATGCACACGGTGGATGTTGAGATTTGCTTTGTGCGTTTTATGTCTGCAACGAAAGCTCTTTTAGTAGAGGCTGTAATTAACGTCCTTTGGCGTCCGCGTTCAGTCAAGGTAATTGCTTGCATTACTGATTGGACGTATAAGAGATATCTAATGAGCTCTATAATCAGATGATTTTTTATTTACATGTTGCGGTACTCATGATATATCTTTAAATCTATATCTCCATTTCTCTGTGCATGTTTGTCTATCGATTTTTCTGTGTACCTCTGCACTGTTTTCCACATACGGTATTTTGCTGTATCTGTCAATCTAATTCTTGAATATTTTTTAACCCGTTTATCTGTTTGTCTTTATTTATGGCCATTCTTACTATTCTTTGAACCCAATTTATCAAATCTTCATTTGTCATC
>NC_051403.1:42070733-42080051 GCF_015228065.2 Penaeus monodon
GCGTGTAGCTGTGGGTTAGATCCAGGAGGGCTTCGAACCGTTATCACTTTTCAATAAATCAAGTATTGCACTATGGGTTTTTCTACCACAGTAACAGCACAGTAGTGTTTCGCCATTCATATATATATATATATATATATATATATATATATATATATATATATATATATATATATATATATATATATATATATGTATATATATATGTATATATATATACATACACACACATACACACACACACACACACACACACACACACACACACACACACACACACACACACACACACACACACACATATATATATATATATATATATATATATATATATATATATATATATATATATATATATATTATTGCTGTTAGTATTATCATCACTATCATTACCATTATTTTCATCATTATCGTGGACATTGCCATTACTAAATCTGTCATCATCAACCACCTTCATCATCACCATTATCATCAAAGTTAATCATAATCATTACTGCTATTAACGTTTACTAGAACTTTGCCAGCTCAGTAGATTCCATGATAAGGAAATGACTGCAATCGACATGCACGTAGTTATTGCACAAGCACTACTAATGGCGACACTTTAAGCACGACCTTCGCCTCCTTCTGGACGCCTAACGCCATTAGCTTTCATTGAGACAATTTACATATTATGTCTCGTAAATTGCCTCTCTTGAACGACATTGCAGCTTACAGGGACCTGCACACACGCGGCAACGATGGATTCAAGCTGATTATCTTTACAAAAGCATTGCACCTTCGGCATTTGCATATCAGATAGGGACATTAAGATAACTATTTCTTCGTGCATTACTGATCATGTAACTTTCTAACTTCCTAGTATATGTGTGTAAGTGATTATACTTAAATAAACAGATAAGTAAACAAAGGTACAAATAAATAAATAGGAAGCAAAATATCTTTTACATCTATGCCTGTATATGTACAGTATATATATATATATATATATATATATATATATATATATATATATATATATATATATATATATGTACTTATGCATATATGTATGTATAAGTATATATGCTTGCATGTAAGCCATCTCAATATTCATAATTTGTTTCATTCGCCATCCCTGATGATCTATTAGCTTTATAAATATATGCACACACACACACACACACACACACACACACACACACACACACACACACACACACACACACACACACACATATATATATATATATATATATATATATATATATATATATGTAAATATGTATATATATATATGTATATATATATATATATATATATATATATATATATATATATATATATATATATATATATATATATATACATATATATATATTATCTTTGGCTTTTGCTTCCTCCTCTATATCTGTGGGTAGACGCCGACCTGTTATAGCATGTACAGTGCATCCATTGTTTAATGCGGGATGATATGACTATAGGAATAAGCTGATATGCATTTCCAAATTGACACTCTTGCATTTTACATTATTTGCTTAAACATGACAATTGATGAAAGAGCACTGACTGTTTTCACTTCATAATTCCATGCATTATGTGTTCATTATCTGAATTAACCAGTATTTTTATTAGTGACCATTTTCCTTCGTTCAGGATTTCTGCATATTAAATGTATCTCGAATCAGTACATCTATAACGTTATTATTTGGTTCTGTATTTTTCTAACCGCATTACAGTTCCCTCGTCTGCTAATGTTTGTTCAATAACAACATCGACAAAATATTTCAGTTCAAGAATTTACTATTCTAAACCTCTTTCCTCTTCTCACAATATCCTTCCTTACGTCTTGGTCTTGCTCTATCGACTTAAAAAGGGAATTTGTCAGCCACAGCTCTACTTGTGCTATCAACAAAATGCCGCTTAGTGTCAAACAGAAACAAGAAGAAATGCTGAAAAGGGAGTCCTTATGTAACCTCGTAAAAACCCATGCTTCAGAGAGAGCTATCAGTCAGATGATAAACAGAAAAAAAGGACGGGTTATTTTGTGATCATCAGTAACTACAGTCTTAACTATCTATATTTTAGCGTTTCCTTTCTAGTGGATACCGTTGCTTATATTAATCTTGCTTTCCCGTTTTCCTTTGTCATATCATCCAACTTGGTTTCGCCGACGTTATAAGTTATACATAAAGTCTATTTTTCCTTTTTTTATCTTTTATTCTTTTTTTTTTTAATTAACTCTTCTTTACACAGCATTCCGTTTTGTTGAGAAACTCATGCAATTCTTCCTTCGTCTGCTTACCTCTTTCAATTGCATTTCATGTTTTTTGTCATTCACTTTGAGACTTGCTTGAAGCTGAACTTTGTTTTTTTAAAATATTCTTGTCTCTTTTCGGGCTATCTATTTCAATTTCTTTATATATTTGCCTCTCTATCTGTTTATCTATCTGACTCTCCCTCTCTATGTTTGTCACTCTCCCTTCCTCTCTCTCTCTTCATTTTCATGAATATTTGTTCTTCAATATATTACTGTTATTACCGCTTACAAGAACTTTGCCAGCTCAGTAGATTTCATGATAAGGAAATGACTGCAATCGACATGCAGTTATTGCACAAGCAATATTAATGGGGACGCTTTAAGCACGACCTTCGCCTCCATCTGGACGCCTAACGCCATTAGCTTTCATTGAGACAATTTACATATTATGTCTCGTAAATTGCCTCTCTTGAACGACATTGCAGCTTGCAGAGACCTGCACACACGCGACAACGACGGATTCAAACTGATTATCTTTGCAAAGGCATTGCACATTCGGCATTTGCATACCAGAGAGGGACATGAAGAAAAGTGTTTTTTTCATGCATTGCTGATCACGCAACTTAATTTTCCCCGGTTAATATGCAGACTTCAGGCTGAGTTTCTAAAGGTGAGTGTGTGAGCGAAAATACACAAATGAATAGATAAATAAGGAAAAAATAAAAAAAACCTATTAGCTTTATATACATATACATACTCACACACACACACACACACACACACACACACACACACACACACACACACAACCACACACACACACACACACACACACACACACACACACACACACACACACACACACACACACACACACACACACGCACACGCACACACACATTTATATTTTTGTCTTTTGATTTCTCCTTTTAACCACAAACTCCTTCTCCCTGTGTCCTCTCTCTCTCTCTCTCTCTCTCTCTCTCTCTCTCTCTCTCTCTCTCTCTCTCTCTAAATCTATATTTGTGTTATGTTTTTTTATATCTTTGGGTAGACACCGCCCTGTTTTAATATATTTTCAGGGTATTTAGTGGTTAATGCGGGTTACTATGACTCGTAGAATAAACTGATATAACTCATTTGCTTCACTGCACTTGCTCTGGTAAGTTCAACAATTATTTCTGCTCCTCTCCTTTACCCTAAATATGGGTATTTTGGCATTTTGTATTAACTTAAACAGGACAAGAACAATGACTATTTTCAATTCGTAGATCAATGCATTTTGTTTATTCATTATATGAATTAATCATTATTTTCATTAGTGACTATATTCGGTCGTTCAGGATTTCTGCGCACTTACGGAGTCTCGCAATGTTCTTTGTTTTCGAATCCTCTATAAAGTAACTACTATTTGGTTTCGTATTTGTTTTCAAACCTCAGTTCCCTCGCTCAGTTGTGTGTCTGTTCAGTAAAAAACATCGCCAAAATATTTAAGTTCATGAATTTACTATTCTAAACAGCCTTCTTCTTGTCTCGGTCCTGCTCTATCGACTTAATTAAGGGGCATTTGTAGGTCACAGCTCTACTGTCCCTGTCCCCAGAATGCCGCTTTGTGTCAAGTGGAAACAGGAAGGAATGCTGAACAGGGGGTGCTTATTTAGCCCAGAGAGCGCCATCAGTCATACAAAAAAGAAAGAAAGAAAGAAAGAAAGAAAGAAAGAAAGAAAGAAAAAAAAGACAGGTGATTTTAGTGATAATCATAAGTACTTTCTTTACTTTGCTCTAGCGTTTCCTATCTAGTGGATAACCTTGCTCATATTCTTCCGGTTTCACTTCTTATCTATTTTCAATGCTTGTTCTTGTTTTCCCTCTTCCTTCCTTCATTAAATCATCATCCACCTTGTTTTCGGCGACCTTATAAGTTATATACCGAATCTATATTCCCCTATTTTAAGATTTATTTAATTTTAATAATTACCTCCTCTTTACTCCGCTTTCCATTTTATCTGTAAAGTCATGCAATTCTTGTCCCTTTCAGTTTTATTCCATGATTTTCGTCATTCACTTGAACATGACCATTGGTTCTTTATTTTTTGTCTCTGTGGGACTCTCTATCTCAGTCTCTTTAGATATCTGCCTCTTTCTCTACATCTATTTGCCTCTCCCTCTCTGTTTGTCTCACTCTCCCTTCCTCCCTTTCGCCTTTCTTCATTTTTCTGTTCTATACATTGCTGCTACATTTCTAAAAAGAAAAGAAAAGAAGAAAAACATTCTTTTCCTAAATTACCAGAATACTTTTACATTATATGATATATTATTTCACACACACACACACACACACACACACACACACACACACACACACACACAAACACACACACACACAAACACACACAAAGTGCTTGATATTTATCTTTCTTTACCTATTCCATCCAATAAACTTGCATGTCTATCATTAATTTCAATCCTTCCCCTTCCATTCCATGATCACTCTCTAATCACTTTTGTTTTCATTCAATTTTCATCAGTTACATTATTATGCCATTTTTTTCATGCGCTTTCCCACAGTCCCGATTTTAATCCACAAGTTACATCGCCGAGTACTATGACCACATGGATATTGCCTCTTTCGCTTTATCCTTCTGACTCGCATCTTCACCCCTTCCACTGCTGAGAATTCTTTTTGCTTTTTCCACAGTCCAATAACTTTTAAGGGGGGTCCTTTCACCTCCTCCTTTCCCTCTCATGTTACATACTTTCTTTTTTTTCAGTCCGGAGAGCATTCGGAACTCACACGTCTTTTCAGTTTGGTTGTGGTGTTCGTTTTGGGAAAATCGGTGGAGATTTTCTTCGGCCACAAGAGAAAGGGAATAATGACCAGAAGTGTTAGTAGAGATAGTAGTTGTAAATATTGACGTGCATGATCTCTCTCTATTTATATTATGTATACACACACACATATACATACATACATATATATATATATATATATATATATATATATATATATATATACATATATACATATATGTATATGTATACATATATATATATTCTTCTTTTAACGGTAGGTTCATGTCTGAGCCGCCGTGGTCACAGCATGATACTTAATTGTAGTTTTCATGTTGTGATGCTCTTGGAGTGAGTACGTGGTAGGGTCCCCAGTTCCTTTCCACGGAGAGTGCCAGTGTTACCTTTTTTTTTTTTAGGTAATCATTCTCTCTATTTTATCCGGGCTTGGGACCAGTACCGACTTGGGCTGGCTTGGCCACCCATTGGCTAGGTAGGCAATCGAGGTGAAGTTCCTTGCCCAAGGGAACAACGCGCCGGCCGGTGACTCGAACCCTCGAACTCAGATTGCCGTCGTGACAGTCTTGAGTCCGATGCTCTAACCATTCGGCCACCGCGGCCTTATATATATATATATATATATATATATATATATATATATATATATATATATATATATATATATATATATATATTTAGATAGATATGTATGTATAAATGTGTCTATTTTTATCTATATATATTTCATATATATATATATATACATATATATAAATATATATATATATATATATATATATATATATATACATATACATACATATTTGTGTGTGTGTGTGTGTGTGTGTGTGTGTGTGTGTGTGTGTGTGTGTGTGTGTGTGTGTGTGTGTGTGTGTGTGTGTGTGTGTGTGTGTGTGTGTGTGTGTGTGTGTAAGTATATATGTCCATGCGTATATATGAATACACACACTTTCACACACACACACACACACATACACACACACACACACACACACATACACACACACACACACACACACACACACACACACACACACACATATATATAGAGAGAGGTACTACCGGCAGTGCCTCTGACGACAAGAGGTACTAACGGTGCTTCGGAGTCTCGGCGTCAATAGCGCAGGTAGTTTTACCAGCTGTGCTGCTTGGTATAGGAACTTAGATCTATAATTAATAAATCTAAGTGCATATATAAAACACACACGCATAATGCACACAGGGACACAGTTACTTATCACAAGAACACTCTGTCGGGGACATATATACGTATGTATTCATACCTAGACAGAAATACATACATGATAGAAACACACACACACACACACACACATACTGCTGATAGACCGACATGCTTTATATAAAAAAAAACGTAGATGATGATAAAACACAAATTGATAGATTTTGACACATTTTGGCAAGAATATCCTGAAGGACGAAAACACACATGATTGCAATTTCAAGAGGTCTTTCTCACCTCCTCCTCTTAAAACACGAGAGGCAGTGAAAAGGAAAAAGCTTTTGGAAAATCCGGCATCCATCGCGCTGAACTCTCGCTTCCAAAGGACAAAGAAAACCCAACAAGACAGACACTTAGCATTTTATTCGCGTTATTCCAGTCAGATGCCTCGCGAGAATATATAAAGAGTGCGCTCTGATTACGATGACAGTCAGTTTATCCGGGAATCGCCTTTTTAAGATGATTAAAGAAGTAGATAGCTGTCTTTCTTTCCGGCAATATGAGGAGATGAATAGTCTGATCCTCCGTTTATGCAATCTTGGGTCAGATTCAGCACACGCTTTTATTATAAAATATCTAGAAAGTGGCTCCCCAGATTATTATTATACTTATAATCATGATGATGGTGATTACTACATATATCATATGAAATCTAGAATGCAGCACTCCAGATTATTATCATCATCATCATCATCATCATCATCATCATCATCATCATCATCATCATCATCATCATCATCATCATCATTACCATCACCATCACCATCATCACCATCACCATCACCATCACCATCACCATCACCATCACCATCACCATCACCATCATCATCATCATCATTATTATTATGACAATTATTATTATCATCATCATCATTATAGTAGTAGTATCATTATTATCTTAATCATTACACCCACCATAGGAAATCCATAATATCAAGAGCGTCTTTGTGTGGAGGAGATCGGGAAGAACCTTTAAAAATGCCCTTAGTTATTATTGTATAAGTAAATCACATGTAAGTAATCCTTCTTATATTCTGAAAAGCAATAGGTGTCTAAAGTGAACAATAACTCCTGTAATGATATATGTGAGACAATAAAACATAATAGCTAATTCACGTGTCTTTATGAGTACAGATCGGCTACTGATTTCTTATATTTTCATATATCCATTTAGTGTAATTGGCTATTATTTTAATTGTAATATAACACTGTAATTATAACTGTATATATATTGTGATTATATATTGTATATATATATATATATATATATATTGCTTATATTATAGTATATAGTATATATATTGTATTATATAGTATATATATTATATTATATGTATCTATTATATTATATGTATATAATGTATTGTAATTATATATTATCATAATTGTAATGCATTATTATAATTTAGTGTAATTGGCTATTATTATTGGCAATTGGCTATCGTCTTTAAAAGTGTTCATGATGTCAGAATTACATTACAATCCAGAATTATTAGGATTACACACTCAAGAATCAATATCAAAATCCTTGGAACCTGTTCACGTCATAGATTTTTGTCTTCCGGTTTCGCATACGACAGTCTAGGGGGAAATTTCCATTTTACTGAAACTTATTTACTGTTTCCTCCTCTGACAGTCTGCAGGGAAGCGCTTCTATAAATGTGTAATGGCATTCACAGGCCCTTTATTTATTCATTCGTTTGTTTATTTTACTACAAAGCTTGTAACTCTAAAGATTTAATTAACCGCTTAATTGATATGTTTTCATTTAGTTCTCTGTTGCACTGACCAGAACACTGTTTGATTTAGAAATATTATGTTTACGCAACCATTTTATTTCGCAATATTGTTGCACTTCTTGTGTTTATATCGTGTCTCTCTGGTCTTATTTCTATCATTCTGCTTTTATCTTTCGTCCTCCTTCCCTTACTTCCTCCATTCCTCTCTCGTTTCCTCTTCCTCTTCTCCTTTCCTTTTCTTTTATTTCTCCATCTTTTCCTCTTTAGGTCTCCATTTACCTTACAGTTGTTTATAAAAGATGATCCCAGCTGCATATAATATTTATTTCCAAATTCATCTAAAATGTAACATGGTCTTTGATTCCTACACTTTCAACTCGATTTCTTTCTTTTCACATACATTTCTTTAAACTCCTATTCGATTAATTTAATGGATTTCAATGGCTCTCGCCATATATCAAAGTAATTTAATTGTGTGTTTATATTATCATTATCTTCTAAAATCATTCATTTATGAATAAATAAATGACTTCCTCTAAATGCCTAAATTCTCATTCGTCACTAATTTATCAATACCAGGAAGACAATCACGCCCCGCGGTGGTGTGCTGAATCGTTCATTAAAGGCACTGGTGTCTAATTACATAATTGCAGGAAACAAGTGAAAGGGATTAATGAGAGAAAGTCTTGACTGGAACTCCGCACAAGTTGAACATCAAACGCGCAGGGAAATGAGTGCTTTGGGGTTTTCATTGGGCTTTCAGTGTGGAAGTGGGTGTCAGTTCTCGTTTTATACATGGCACACGCACCGATACGCATACATCCAGTATTGACACCAACACTCCAACACGTACATATATGCGGAAATGTACTTTACAGATACATACTTACACGTACGCACAAACATAAACGCACGCGAGCAAAACACACACACACACACACACACACACACACACAACACACACACACGCACACACACACACACACACACACACACACACACGATAACCCTGAACAAATTTCAAATAGCGAAGGGCTTGCTTTTCATTTTCAATATAAATCAGTATACCATCGGCTTACGTAACCAAGCTTTATATGTATCACAGGAATTACCAGTACCAGGATATGGAAGACATTTTCTATAAATCTGATGGGCATTATCCTGTTCTTATAGGAAAAATAGCTTTGATTTGCAATAGACGTTGATATCAGCTTAATCAGCCGTATAGAAAAATTAGGGTAAGATTTTTGTTAAGATCAGAACCGTTACTTTTCTCTATGAACTGTTTT
>NC_051403.1:42082651-42087651 GCF_015228065.2 Penaeus monodon
ATTCAAGAGCAAGATTTATCCCCGACCCACCATGCCTTCGGAGAGTGCTTACCGCTCGGCCCGCTCCGTTGGTAATTATTGATTTAAAAGATAAATAATTGAGATGAATGAATAAATTAATTGACTTACCTAATTAGTCAAAGATCACTACAGCGTCGCAGGAGTTGCCAGAACGAGGTCGCAAGCGACAACGAGCTGCCTTCGGGACTCTGGCTCCGGATTTTTCCTCAGGGTTGACTCCCGAAGCTTTTTCATCTTATAGATACCACAAGGCAGAGGACTGATTTGTATGGGGTGGACTCCCATGACCTTTGACTATACACGTGCTGAACTACAAGGCAGCAGTTGTTTTGTATAGGGTGAACTCCCCTAGCCTTTGAGCGTACAAGGACTGAACTATAAGGCAGCAGTCGGGAATCAACTATCAAATCTAGGTTAGACTAACCCCTAAATTTGCAAATCAGTGCGTGTGTTCATGTGTGTGTGCGTGCATTCATACACGCACGCATCATGAACAAACACACACATGCACACACATATGTAAACATAAATTCATAGCAGTAGTTGACGTAAAGCAAACGATATAGAAGCATGAGATTTTTGCATCTCTAGGTATTCTATGTTGTATTCGGTCGCACCCCCCCAAAAAAAAAAAAAAAAGAAAAAAGAAAAAAGAAAAAGAAAAAAAAAAAAACTTTTTACTCTTGAAAGATCGTCCTCATGAGAAGGATCTGTTTTTTTTATTGTTGCTGTTTTCTGATAAATTTCTTTATGATTACCTGAAATGGTTTATCAGTTCAATGCAGTATTTTGTTTCTAATCTTCCCAGAATTTTTGAAGCTTAAATTGATATACAGAACTTAATTAATTATCTTAAGATAACATCTATCAGCTGAATCCAAACAAAAACACATCAACACTTATGGAAATATCGAAAATACAAATATAGAGATATTTAGTTTGAATCCTTTATTGACGTGCGGGTATTACTATTTATGAGAAAACTTAAATGTATGATATTGAAACCAAGACTATCAGATATGATATAAACACAGCACATGGTAATCAGATACCATAACTAAGCTAAAGTATGAATTACGAACGTGTATGATACTTACAAAATATGAAACAGATACCAAGGCCGTCAAATTCAGAAACCTAACCTAACCAGCATGATATAATTAACATTCTTAAAAGACAACGTGCCGGGTAAATCATGTAGACAATGTAGCTTTAGCATATGTACCGTATGTAAGACTGTGACACCCCTTATGTAAACTTTCCCAATGCAAGGCAAAGGGCTTTGAGATAACCATGCTAATTCGACAAAGACTTATGTCTCTGACATGATGAATTATTTTACCACGATGATAATCATTGTTATTATTACTATGCGTGCCAAAGAGAGAGAGAGAGCGAGAGAGAGAGAGAGAGAGAGAGAGAGAGAGAGAGAGAGAGAGAGAGAGAGAGAGAGAGAGAGAGATCCTCATCATTGTGGGTAGATAAATTCTGAAATTGAAAAATACTGGAAACGTAAGAATAACCATGCAGCCTCCACATTAAGTTCCTGGACATCGCTGCCTGATAAATTCAATTACACAAAGAAAGCAGCTTTTGTATTGCTATCAGCATTTGTATTTGCATATCAGTTTGAGCAGATGTTTTCAAACATGAAACTTTCTCAAACCCCATCGCAGCAAGCTTACAATGGATCACTCTGAGGGTTGTGTGATCGCATTAATGGGTAAGTAAAAAAAAAAAAAATAAAAAAAATAAAAAGAATTATTAAAAGTTTAAAAAATGTAACATTTAACATCTGTAGGAATATATTTTACTATAATTACAATGGTAACTACATACTGTATAATTATGATTATTATTTCCATAGGCTGTATAGTGCTAATGAAAAAAAGAAAAAAAGTAAAAAAATAAATATTAACTGTGGCTGGAACAGAAGTGCACAAGCGTTCAGAATAACAACCACAGACAAAAAAAAAAAAAAAACGAACGAACAAACAAACAAATACACAAACAAAAATGAACAAGGAAAAATATCTGGTTTCTCTACCAAACAAACATCCATTCAAACTAACATAATATCTGCGGTAAAACAGATATCTAAAAAAAAAAAAAAAAAAAAAAAAAAATTATACCATCTAGAAAAAAAACAAACAAACAAAAAAAAAACAAAGGAAACTATACACTAAAAGAAAAACGTTTCTTGTTCGAGCCGCCACGCCCGCGTCACCCTAAGAAGTAAAGCCACAGCGCTGTCCTCGGGAAAAGGCAAATCATACCACAGGGAACAGAGAGAAGCGGCTCAAAAGGAGCACTTTAAATGCTGCCGGAATATTTCTCGTTATGAATTCTTCCTTATGGCTGGGCCTCGTGGTGCGGGCGAGATGATGTTGGGCTTCGTATTTTTTTCCTTTTATCAAAGTTATTTTCTGTTTTCTTCTTTTTTTTTCCTTTTATCAAAAAAAAAAAAAAAAAAAAACGTCGTTTTTTTCCTTTTATAATTTTTCTTTTATTTTCTTCGTTTTTTTTTTAAATCAAAATTCTTCTCCTTTTTCCTTTTATCAAAATTCTTTTCTATTTTCTTCGTTTTTTTCCTTTTATCAAAATTCTTTTCTATTTTCTTCGCTTTTTTTTCCTTTTATCAAAATTCTTTTCTATTTTCTTCGCTTTTTTTTCCTTTTATCAAAATTCTTTTCTATTTTCTTTTTTTCCATTTCAAAAGCCTTTTGTGCTCGGATTTAGTGGTTGTCTCCCTATCTCTTTCGAACTATATGTATATATATCTATATATGTTTAATATATATATATATATAATATATATATATATATATATATATATATATATATATATATATATATATATTTATGTGCACATTATAATAATAATAATAATAGTAATAATAATAATAATAATATGACGATGATGATGATGATGATGATGATAATAATGATAATAATAATAATAATAATAATAATAATAATAAAAATAAGAATAAGAATAAAGTAATAGTAATAATAATAATAATAATAATATGATGATGATGATGATTGATGATAATGATGATAATAACAATAATTATAATAATGGTAATAATAATTATGATAAGGATAACAATAATAATAACAAAAATAATGATAACAATAATAGTAATAATAATAACAACAACAACAACAACAACAACAACAACAACTAATAACAACAACAACAACAATAACAATGATAACAATAATAATAATAATAATAACAATAATAACAACAACAACAACAATAATAATAATAATAATAATAAAATAATAATAATATGATGGTGCATGATGATGATGATGATAACAATAATTATTATAATAATAATAATAATTATGATAAGGATAACAATAATAACAAAAATAATGATAACAATAATAGTGATACTACTACTACTACTATACTACTACTACTAATGATAATGATATTATTATTAATAATAAAACTAACAATAACAACAACAATAATAATAACACAGTAATAATAATAATAATAATAATAATGATAATAATAATAATAATAATGAAAATAATAATAATAATAATAACAATAATAATAATAATAATAATAATATTATTATTATTATGATAATAATAACGATAATAATATCGTTAGCAGCATTACTATCAACAATAACAAACAAATCATATGACATGGTAAAAAGATTGAGATAACGACGTACTCAGTGAAAAGGAAAAATATAGTACATCGGGATGACTATGGCAGATGGAAACTTTCAACAGCTGGCTAGGTAAACAACATCAGCATAACGTCCAACTGCAAAATCCGAAATTGTGAAGTGAAAATTAACGGTGGAAAGTAGAAATACGGCAATAACAGTGTTTGAAGTAGAAGGGGATGATATTGGCAAGAGAAAATCTGAATTATAAAAGGTTTCTGAGAAGAATATCAGTTACAGGATATCTTTACGTCAGGACACAAATAGATGACGCAATCAAAATTATAAGTAAGATTAATTAAAATAGCCTATAAGACGAGATGTTAACCGAGTAATTAACTTAGAGCTGATATACTATACAAATCGGTGGTATCCAAAATCAACATGAATGGAAAAAAATACTGAGTTGTTTCCGTTATCACTGAACGAGGAATGATTTAAGAGGAAAGAGCTATACTGCTGCTTTAGGAAATGCATATGAAGCAGTGTTTTGGTAAACATGGAAAAGGGGAACAACAACAAACAAGTCATAGATTTGCAAAGGGATGCACTGACGTTAGAAAACACAATACCCTCAATTTTATACTAAAATGAGCTCATTGTCTATATCCTATTACAATACGGGTAAAGACTAACTACCATATCATCCTCGATGCATTAGTGAATATCAATATCAAAGGAAGGGGAGAGGCTGAGAACCAAGAGGAATAACAGTACAAAATAAAATCAGACAAGGTATTTAGCCACAATGGAAGATCATGTAAACGAAAGGGAAGCTGTGCAATTCTGGTAATACTGGATGGACAAAGGGGAGCTCCAAGCATAGGAAATTCAATATGATTAATGAGGCCACGGATAAGCCAATACGGGTATGGGAAAGAGCATGAGAGTGTCGGTTTGGGTAAGTTACCGGACCGAACTGAAATGAGGAAGCTGCTTCGGATGAAAGGAAAAGGAAGCATAGGGAGGAGAAGAAGGGGGAAGAAGAGGAAGAAAGGGGAAGGGGGAAGAGATGAAGAAAAAGAAAGAAGCAATAAAAGATACAGAGGAAGAAGAGGAAGCAAAAGAAGGGAAGTAGAAGAAAATAACACACACACACACACACACACACACACACACACACACACACACACACACACACACACACACACATACACATATATGTTACTGGAGACGTAATTACTTTTAAATCCTTTAAAGACTACGACGCAAGATATGTTGTAGTAAATATCCGTCTTGTAGATGTGGATCTCAGACAAAGAAAATGCTAACTCGTAA
>NC_051403.1:42100151-42107651 GCF_015228065.2 Penaeus monodon
AACACACACTCATTATCACATTTCCCTACCCCCTCATTAACACACACACATTTACTCACCCACTCAGCTACTCTCTCTCTCTCACACACACACACACACACACACACTTATTCGCAAACTCATTCGCATATTCACTCGCCCATTCACACACATATACTTATTCACTAACTCACTCACCCACTTACTCGCTCACTCATTCACTCACCCCATTTCCCTCATTGCCAAACGAATCTCCAGAACTTCGCTAACTGTTGCAATTTCGATGCATAAACTTAAGCACATCTATGGATTTACGATTTCCAACTCCCATCATTCTCACACCTTGACACTTAATCTGGAGGCTAATTGGGTTATTATGGAGCGAGAGATTAATAGCTTCATCGAATGCCTTCATCATTTCAGATGTGGAATATGTTAATATCATATTTGAGAGCCTGATGTTGGTGAATTAGCATATCACAGAGAATATAAAATCATTCGTCTGTTTAAACGTGTATGTATACCATCGTACTGGGACTAAAGGCATGTGCAGTGTTCTGATTCAAGTTAACATTATGGTCTGCTTGATTTTCATAAAAACATAACACCATGGGGAATTATGATGTATATATCATTCTATGTAAGTATATATCTATCTATGTAAGTATATATATATATATATATATATATATATATATATATATATATATATATATATATATATATATATATGTATATGTGTGTGTGTGTGTGTGTGTGTATGTGTGTGTGTGTGTGTGTGTGTGTGTGTGTGTGTGTGTGTGTGTATGTGTGTACGCGTATATATATATATCTATGTCATATTGAGAATTTTTCAAATACAAAATAAAAATATGATCTTACAAGCTTACTGCTGCCAATATTACGAGATCAATTCTAATACAGACGAAATAATTATTTATAATGTGAGTAGCATGACGTAACAGTCTTGAGGCTTGCGGGGTCGCTTGAATTTGTTCCTTTTAACAGCTGTAACTAAATTTCTTTTATTCTATAATCATATAGAATTAACAGGTGGCACATCACTCTGTAAATCTTAGCAATAACCTTTACAAGAAAAACAATGAATATTAGTTTCTACTTACTCAATTCAGGCTTAAGGTGAACTTTAATTTTAGATATAATAATAAACAAATATGAGACGGGATTGAGACAGTAATTTCTCTTGTTATTTACTTAAACGAATAAGTCATCAATCCTTCGCTTCAAAAACTTTCACAATTTCCCTTTCCTACACTTTAGTTTGGACTTCTTTTTGCAATTCATTACTTGGCACATTCGGAATTTGACAAATTGTGTTGCTGTAACTCCCCCCCCCAAAAAAAAAAAAAAAAAAAGACTACTGGCCGTAAATGGGCTTTGTTGGAATCTCTCTCACTATAAGCGGGATGAACGCAACGGCTCAATTACCACCATTCATTTCATATGAATTCAACATCTATATGAATTCACTTATCCAGCATTACCTTTGATTTCCGGGTAAAACAAGAATTACATTACCCGGCGCTGTGAGCTGTGAGCGAGAGGAAAGCAAAGACCCGTCTGACGAAGGAATGATAGAGCTGCTTACTTCTCCCCTTCCCCCCCTTGAAGTGTGAATATTGAAACCAATCAACCATCTATAGATACTTTTCATAATTTACTCTATTAGGTCTAATACTAAAATTTGCTTTATTGCCATGCCATTAAAATAAAATTACGTAAATAAACACATTGGTGAGGTTTGGCAATTCTATGTGGTTCTGACATCTTTATAATTAAAGCCAAAGCATCTTTTAAATGTCGAATCAATATATATATATATATATATATATATATATATATATATATATATATATATATATATAATGTATATATATATCTGTGTGTGTGTGTGTGTGTGTGTGTGTGTGTGTGTGTGTGTGTGTGTGTGTGTGTGTGTGTGTGTGTGTGTGTGTGTGTGTGTGTGTTTGTGTGTATGCATAAATACAATTACATATTTATCTATCTATTTATATATATATATATATATATATATATATGTATAAATATATATATATATATATATATTTGTACATCTGTATCTATCTATCTCTATATATGTATAAATATATATATATATATATATATATATATATATATATATATATATATATATATGTATATATATATATATTTGTCACACTTTACTCAATAAATTATCTATATTCTGAGTATTATTTATGGAATTCATATTTTTCATTTATATTCGAGGAATTTAGTTATTTCATATGCAATCCATTATTACGGAATATTTTTTTATCACTCGAGATAAGTGTTTGTTTCATGAGCAATTACGTTTGTTTCATGAAATTATTATATGTATTACTTTCCATATTATTAGTGTGATTGCAATACTACTTACTTAAGTTTATTTTAAGGTCGGTAATATTACTTTCTTCTAGTTTTATTCTCGTTTATTGAGAAGGGAAACTGCGAGCCACTGATAGAAATAATGGAGACATAAATGCGGGGAATAACTTCACTTGTTATTGTTTATTATTCACTTGGCACACAATACATTGTTCAATGAATGATGCCCTACCCATTCACCCCACTCACTCACCTTTCGCATTACAGGCTAATCCTAATACTAGATTAACAGCACTAACCCAGTCACTTCACCAATAGTCATTTCACCGAGTCATTTCACTGTCCGCACTCACGTATTTCGCACTGCACGTTCAATACTTTAGTCTTCTCTGTTCAGCACTTTCATGTTGTTTATAACTTATCAGATGAGAAAATGAAGTCTGTTAAGTTTATAAATCTTAAAAGTTGGTTTCTTCCCAAGGAAATAGCGGCTAAAACAAGGGTCGAGAGCACGTCCTTTTCAGCCGGTGGTGAACAGTGATCTCTTTACCTTACGGCATGTTAGGCCTAAGTCACCTGCTACAGCCAATAGTAGCGGGAATATTTGCATATGCGAACAAGCATTACTACCTAATCTTCCATTCAGCAGTCACACCTCTCATTCGCTAGTGTTTATACTTCTGTATATAGGAGAATTATATTTATCTATATACGGTTACGTTAATTAACTGTAATTATCGTGACATTACCCCCACCAAAAGTATACGCTCCAACTAAAGATATCTTCTTGTTAGCTAATTTAACTAAGACGAGAAAAAAAATCCACTTGAAGTGATAGCTTCTCTCCTTCAAGGTTAGATTCTGAAGTGATAACCTGCGCAGGAGTCAAGTAGTACAGGTTTCGAACCTCAGCTGAAAGTTGAGAAAAATATATAAAACATCTATAGGATGTTTACATTTTTATCTTCCACCTTTATAAATGAAGCACAAAATTGAATTTATATCATGGTAATACCAGTAGCAAGTTAATAATTAGTCGATTATATGCATACATGCAATGTAGATATCCCACGTATTTCAAGTTTGTGTTTCAAAAAAAAAAAAAGAATTTAGAACTATACTTCCTTTATAATCAAGTCATTGATTCTGCTTCGCACCTCCCCGGGAATGAAGATTCTTCTGCAGTTGATGCTCCACCTCCGCTTCATGATATTGTAGTTGAGGTCCCGGGTTGCGAGACGTTTCAGGTCGACTGTCCTCAAGGTCACTGCTGCTTCCGCTGATCAGCCTTGAGAGTAGATCAGCTCCTACGTTCTCAGTTCCTCTTATATAGCGGATAGTGAACTCAAATTGCTGAAGGTAGAGACCCCAGCGCATCAGGCGCGCATTGGCGGTCTTGGATCGTTTGAGCTGCGAGAGAGGCATGTGGTCTGTTTCCAAAGTGAATTTAGCACCACACAAGTAGTAATAAAACTTGTGAATCCCCTCTATAACAGCTAGCAGCTCTCGTTCAACAGTCGAATAATTGCACTCAGCTTTGGAGAGTCTACGGCTGTGGTAAGCGACGGGGAATAATCTGCCATCAAACTCTTGCAAAAGGATTGCTCCAACACCTTCTCCCGATGCGTCTGTCCGCAAAGTAAACGGTTTATCTTTGGATGGAAGTCGGAGAATAGGTTCAGAACACAAGGTTTCCTTTAGTGTAGCGAAGGATTTCTCCTGCTCTGCACCCCACACCATCTTGTTGCTGCAGTTTTTCTTCAGGAGGTTGAATAGCGGAAGAGCAATCTGCGTAAAGTCTTTAATGAAGCTCCGATAATACCCAACGAGGCCGAGGAAAGAACGAAGCTGGTGTTGATTTACGGGTCGCGGTGCCATGCGAATCTTCTGTATTTTCTCCTGCTGACACTCGCATTTGCCATCTCCAACGGTGTGGCCAAGGAAGTGTGTCCGTGTGAAGGCTATCTCACACTTGCTGGGCTTTAAGGTCATTCGATGCAGAGATAATTTACTGAAAACTACGTCGAGCAGCTTCTGGTGCTCAGCCAAAGTTGATGTATGTATGAGTAAGTCATCCATAAAGATTTCTACTCCCGAAATATCTCCAAGTACCTGACGCATGCACCGATTGAAGACTGAGGGAGAGTTCGTTAATCCAAAGGGTAGCACCTTGTATTGATACAGTCCACAGGGGGTTTTGAAAGCTGTTATCTTCCTGCTTTCTGGATGCAAAGGAATCTGGAAGAATCCTTTTGTGAGGTCTAGTTTCGTGAAATATTTAGAAGCAGATAAACGCGAGAAGATAAGGCGTTGATCAGACATGGTTCCGCCTCGAATTGAGTAGCTGTGTTAACGCGACGGTAATCCCCGCAGATCCTAATGTCTCCTCCTTTCTTCTTAACCACAACTATGGGTGAACAATACGCACTCTTAGACGGTTCAATAATGCCAATAGCTTCAAGTTTCTTTATCTCTTTGATCACCAAGTCTACATACCGCAGAGGTATAGGGTATGGTTTTGTGCGCACTGGCACTTTATTACGAAGGATGATTCTATGTTCTTCCACCTTGGCAACTCGGGGTTGATCAGAGAAGATTTCGGGGTACTTCTGAATGATCTCACGGAGGTCTGCCTTATGGTGGTCCTCTAGCTTCGGGTTTATGATAATACTCTCTGGTCCTTCCCTCGAATCAGTTTCAGGAGTCCAGGGCTGACAGAAACCAGAGTCCTCAGGTATTACGGTTGCCGCACACCCAAAAGGCTTCAAATTATCCACACCGCTATCAGGAGAGGACCGTCGCCGAACATTCACTGGACGTCGATTGTCACCCCTTTGTTGACGAGTTGTACAGCTAGGCTGAGATACAGGGGAGGACCTTGGATAATATTTCTTTATCATGTTTATGTGGAAAAGTTTCTTCTCGTGGCCGATTCCTACGATGTAATTAACGTCCGAAACTCGCTTGAGAATAATATAAGGTCCACTCCACTGAGCTAAGAGCTTGTTTGTGCTCGTAGGCAACAATATCAAGCACTGATCTCCTTCATCAAGTGTACGAAGCTTAGCTTTCCTGTCATAATAGGACTTCTGAGTGACCTGACTTTTCAAAAGCTCCTCCTTTGCGAGTTCGCACGTAGAATGCAAGCGTTCATTCAGATCCAGAACATACTGATAAGAGGAGGTGATTACTGGGTCATCCTCAGTATTGTCCCACAGCTCCCTTAGAACTTGCAAAGGGCCTCTTACTGGTCTACCATACACCAACTCAAATGGGGAGAATTTTAAGGAACTCTGTGGTGCTTCTCTGTAGGCAAACAGCAGCGGTGCCAAGAGGCGAGGCCATTCCCGAGGCTGGTCTGCTGCCATGCGTTTTAGCATTTTCTTTAGTGTGCCATTAAATCGCTCACAAAGTCCATTTCCTTCTGGGTGGTATGGTGTAGTTCTCATCCCCTTTACTGACAGGAGTTTCTTGGTCTCTTCCATCATGCCTGATGTAAACTGTGTGCCTCTGTCGCTCAGTACTTCCCTGGGTATGCCAATTCTGCAGAACACACCAAAGAGAGCTTCTGCAACTGTGGCAGCCTCTATGTTCTTCAAAGCAACAGCTTCTGGCCATCTTGTTGCAAAATCAACGATTGTAAGGATGTACTTCGATTTATCGTCAGCACAAGGTGTAATGGGACCCACAATATCGACAGCCACCCGAGAGAACGGTTCCGAAATCACAGGAAGTGGCTGTAGGGGTGCCGCAGTATTGCGTCCCTTGTCCGTTGTCTTCTGACATATGTCACAGGAACGGGCGAGTCTTAAGATTTCAGCTCCCATTCCAGGCCAGAACATGGTGGTTTGTATTCGGGCGAGAGTTTTGGCTGCCCCCATGTGACCTCCGAGGAGCGAGTGATGCCCCAACTTGAAGACTTGTTGGCGGCATCCAGCTGGAACAACGAACTGCAGCTTCACCTCACCCCTCGGCAAAGTAGTTCGTCGGTAAAGTCTGTTGTTCTGCCATATAAAGTCCGTCTTTATTCCTTTGTAGAGGCGAACATGTCGTTGCTCAGCGTATTCATGTAGTTTGGAGAGGGTGGCATCATTCTTCTGCTGCTCAGCTATGTCCTCGCCTTTTAATAAAGCTTCCAGACCTTGTGGACTTGCCATCCGTGTGCTGATCTCAGAGCGACGTGCAGCAGCTCTCGTAGTGACAGCAGCACTGGTATGATCTATAATGCCTGCAGATATGATCGGTACATCGTGAACACCAGGGGATTCTGACATAGGGGTGACATCTTGTGCAGCAGGTTCACTCTCCTCTGCAGTTTGAGTCATCGCGTCCTTGCCTCCTTCCACCTGTGTCTGCGTCTGGACCTCTTTTGCCGGGACCAGAGAAGCTCCAGGCACGTTGCCCAAGACAAAATCGAAGGCGGGGTTATCCATGACAGCAGCAGTCACAGTGCCTGTAAAGTAAGGGGACTGGCAGAAAACCTTTGCCTCATTCACCACTATTTGTGAACCATCAATCATTGTAACACGAACGGTTTTGCCAGTATAATCCTTTCTTTTTACATACCTTTTTTTAACTACACATCCTGTGGACCCAGAGTCTCGCATGATAACTGCTCTGCGACCCTGGACTAAGCCCTCTGCAGTAGACAATCTCTTGTTGGCTGCTGAAGGCAAGGGAAGAGGAGAGCATGCACAGAGTACGTGGTGGCCAAGTGCCAGGCCAGACACATGTACCTGGGGCTCCTCCTTTTCCGGGACACTGTTCACTGTAGCCAAGTGACCGGACTGGTAGAACGGCTTCTTCTCACCTCCTTTCCGTGGCATATTGAAAGGCTGGTGCTTGTGTTCTCCCGGCTGTGATTTTGCAGTTTCAGGAGATTTTAACTCTGTTTTTGCCTCCCTGCGATCACCGACACTTCTCATAGCAGGTTTCTTTGACTCTTGCCTTCGGTCGCCCTCTTTCTTGATCCTGTAGTTGTAGCCATAAGCAGAGAACCAGCCATCTGCTATGTCCGCAGTCTCCGCCAGGCTAGTAACTTTGTTCATTCTCAGCTGAGCTCGCAATCCTTTGGGCAGCGAAGATAGCAGCTGAGTAACCAGAATGAGCTCCAGGATACCTTCCTTGGTATCAGGTAAATTACTCAGTCGA
>NC_051403.1:42120151-42125151 GCF_015228065.2 Penaeus monodon
CAATCTTTTATTGAATGTTAAATATAATCTCGCAAAGGCATCCCTTCTCTCATACAAATACAGCAACACTCACATAAACAGACTCGGTGTAAAGATTTTCAGTGTCCTTGTCAGCTATCATCAATTTTGTTAAACTTATTTAGTATATCTTAATAAGAAACGCACCCATAAACGCTCGCAAAGTAAGAGGGATTCAGAAAGTGAAAAGTACATGATGATACGAAATTCGTAAATATTGGGCATCTGTTGAAATCATGAAATCGTTTTTTCTGGTTCTAATAGGATCCAGTTTCCAAAAGTCTGAGATTTTTTTTTTTTTAAGTGGTTACATTATGCTATCTGCTTTTTGAAGGGTTAGAGGTAACCCTCTTGGATATTTATGTTTCATGAATTAATTAATTACGTAAGCAACTTCAGTCTCATGGCTGCAGATTATGCGGGGAACGAGTATATATATATATATATATATATATATATATATATATATATATATATATATATATATATATATATATATATATATGTACATATATATGTAGATGTTTATACACACACACACACAAAATAATAATAATAATATAAAGACAACACATACGCACACATAAATAAAAAGACAAACAAATGAACATAAATAAATGAGAACTCTGATTACCTGCTCTCATCACACACGAGCATGTAAGGTAAACATAATGATACTGAAGATAAAAGCGAGAGACACCTGTTTACGAGAGGGAATGAAAAGAACCGTCGTTGTCACAAGGAGGTCTATAAAATACTGTTTCCCTTTTGCAATATCATCCAAGTTGCACAAGTCGCAATAAAACAGCCATACTTAATAAGCAAGAATCAATATATGCATTTTTCAAACCCGAACTCAACATGTGACACACGGGAATTATATTTTATTTCGTAGATGAAGGGAATTTCCGGTAATATTTAGTACTTTTATGAAATGCAAGAGATCCATGAAAGCAAACATGTTCATATGATCCCTCGTGAGAGCCATATAGACTACATACAAACCGTATAAAAAAAATCACATGTTTAACAGCAAAAATAATGAAAAGTTGTACTGAATGCATTCACACTCAAAAACACCAGCATTTTCTGCAGATATCAAGTGACCAGAAATCAATTACTGTAATTTTAAGTAGATTTATATTCACTATTCATCATTTCACACCAGCCACTCACGTCACTGGTCCCGGATATGTGAAAAAATAGGTAGTTTCGAAAAATATTTTTTATCGATGAAACTGCTAGCCGTTCCTCATTTTCCTTCTCGTCGGAAAATATGAAAAAAAATCTACCAAATATAGAAAAAGTATATACGAGAATGAACAGTTTATTGGTCTGTGAAGTTATCCGTTCTCATTTGTAGCTTTTCGGCTGTAAATCATGGTATACTTTTGCCGTTGAGCTAATATATATCTGAAAACTAAGTTCCTTTTGATCCCAAGAACAGGCCAGAAATCACGAATCGGATAACATTTTTGGTTCTGCAAAGGGCGACAGCAAAGACGTTTTTTCTCCTTTTTATTTTTAACGTTAATATATATATATATATATATATATATATATATATATATATATATATATATATATATATATATATATATATATATGTGTGTGTGTGTGTGTGTGTGTGTGTGTGTGTGTGTGTGTGTGTGTGTGTGTGTGTGTGTGTGTATGTATGTATCTATATTGTATGCATAATCTTTTGTATAACAACACATCTAAACTATTTCGATAATTCGGTGTGATTTGTTTTTAATATACTTTTTCTTATACTGATTGACTTTAAAATAAGTCTTAGAGAACCAATAAACCGAATGATTAAAGTATAAAATGTCTATGATTTGATAGAGTTTGAGAAGATAATGAGTAAGCTTATTTTTGCTTTCTTACATTATTGATATTAATTCATGATTTTCAGTAGTTAATCCCACGTGTTCTAAATTGCAATTGGAGAAGTACAGACAAGTAAGGTAACGGACAACAGCATTAACATTTGCGATACTACAAGGGAAAATAAGTTAATTCACTAAACATACACATATGCATTGAGCTACAGGTATAAAGACAGATCCAGTGCACACACACACACACACACACACACACACACACACACACACACACACACACACACACACACACACACACACACACACACACACACACACACACACACACACACACACAAACACGCACTCTCTCTCTCTCTCTCTCTCTCTCTCTCTCTCTCTCTCTCTCTCTCTCTCTCTCTCTCTCGCTCTCGCTCGTTCTCCCTCACACACACACACACACAAACACGCACTCACTCTCTCTCTCTCTCTCTCTCTCTCTCTCTCTCTCTCTCTCTCTCTCTCTCTCTCTCTCGCTCGCTCGCTCCTGCTCGCTCTTCTCCTCACCACCCACACACGGACAAACCTTGATATGACCACACACACACACACAGCAAACACCACACCACACCCACACCTACACACCCACTCAATGCAACACTTTCTGAACAGAAGATTTACACACTTTTTCAGTTTTTAACTTCTATGTTCCTCTATCATCTGTTTTAAATGAACAGGACTTAATTCCTTTGATTTTTGTATATAATTGAGCAAAAACACAAAACGACTTCCAAATATACGTAATCCAAATATATATATACAGATTATTACTGCTTATACGTCTGTTGATCCTTTCAGATAAATGTTTTGCAACTTGAATAATGTTCTCCTTTGTTGAAGTAATATGGCAAAGAGATAGATTGACAGATAGATAGGGATAAATAGAGAGAGTAACGTGGTGTTTGCGGATGAGGCGGATGAGAAGGTCTTTGTTGGTTTGGCGATGTCGTAATGTGGTGGTGTGTTGTGTGGTGAGGAGAAAAAGAGAGAGGAGAGAGGAGAGATGGAGATGAGGTGGGGGGGATAGAGAGATAGATAGAGAGAGAGAGAAAGCGCGAGAGAGTGAGTGAGACAGAGAGAGAGAGAGAGGGAGGGAAAGAGAGAGAGAGAGAGGAGAGAGAGGAGAGAGAAGGAGAGAGAGAGGAGAGAGAGAGGAGAAGAGGAGAGAAGGAGAGGAGAAGAAGTGAAAGAGAAAATGAAAGAGAGAAAGAGAGAAAGAGAGAAAAGGATATACGCGTTCTTTAAACAAAATAGTTTCTTGTCTTTCATTTTAATAATAGAAGATGAAGTATGACCTGACCGAGTAAAAAAAAGAAAAAAAAAGAATCCATTTTGCTGTTTTCCGCTCGCGTGCTCCGAAGTCGAGGACAAACCTTTGATATTGAACTGCATATCACTGAGTTAGATTGACTGCATGACAAAGGAAGGCAGGCCGTACGAAATTCGAAGAATTCTGTTAGGAGAACTTGGGAAGGCTATTTCGGTCACTAAGAACTCACCATAATACAAAATGGATGATGATTCGGATAAAATAAAAATGGTGATAGTGATGGTACAGAAATGATGATGTGATCTTGGTAAGTGGTGATTATATGAAAGAGGTAAGAAGAGTAATCAGGATAACAGTGGGGAATTTGTTATATTTAATCGAAATTAATCTGAGTGTCATCGACGGCGTGTGCGTGTGTTTGTGTGTGTATGTTTTCTGCAGAGCGTATTTGTGTGTATCCTTGTGTGCAATGCTATACACACACACACACACCTACACACACACACATACTCTCTCTCGCTCTCTCTCGCTCGCTCGCTCGCTCTCCCTCACACACACACACACACACACACACACACACGAACACACACACACACACACACACACACACACACACACACACACACACACACGAACACACACACTCTCCCTCTCCCCCCCCCCCCTCTCTCTCTCTCTCTCTCTCTCTCTCAGAATGAATCGTTCTGTCTTTCTGTTATGTTGATACTTATTAACACTCAGATTTTAGAATTTGGGTTGTATTAAGCGCATTTTTCTCCTCGAAGTAAGTCGTGATATATACTTTATTACTTCAGTTTAATTTGTTTTGATATCCATGTGCGAAAACGTCCTTTCTTAGTAACGTGTGATTATAACTCGCTATTTCATCGTAATTTCTATATTTCTCTCATATGATCTTAATCTTATTATCACAGCTATTTATATAATTGAAGTAGTCACCATGAATATGATTAGATATACAGGATATTCCCGTGAGTGTGTGAGATAGGTGTTAATGCACAGTGTGGATACTCTCTATTGGATATTTCTGTACTTAGATGATATGACATCTTGTATAATGCTAACCTGAAGGATATAAAATATAGATTTATTTTTTTCGTGATACATCAGATAAGGGATGGCGAAAGTTGCTTATATTTTGTTAATGTAACAGAAAGAGAGAGAGAGAGAGAGAGAGAGAGAGAGAGAGAGAGAGAGAGAGAGAGAGAGAGAGAGAGAGAGAGAGAGAGAGAGAGGTGTGTGTGTGTGTGTGTGTGTGTGTGTGTGTGTGTGTGTGTGTGTGTGTGTGTGTGTGTGTGTGTGTGTGTGTGTGTGTGTGTGTGTGTGTGTGTGTGTGTGTGTGTGTGTGTGTTGTGTGTGTGTGTGTGTGTGTGTGTGTGTGTGTGTGTGTGTGTGTGTGTGTGTGTGTGTTGTGTGTGTGTGTGTGTGTGTGTGTGTGTGTGTGTGTGTGTGTGTGTTTATACATATATCGAAAAAAGCATTGACTGCCTAGTGTAGTATTTAACGAAAATACTTATCTAGAGATAGTCGGTAAATATTTTTTTTCCAGCAATAAACAAATGGAATATACAGCATTGATTATTTCATGCAAGACACTCTCATTTAGAGAGATTATAAATACAAAACCGCTTTTTTGGAGTTAATTACAGAGAGAGATCACCTTTTTTGAAAACAGTCATTATCCTACTTACTAGATCTTCGCGTTACTTACTCCTGCGTTGCATATTGCATCGATGTCGTTATGCAAGTCGACAGCCATGAATATGATAATTGTATTGGGTCACTGGTCAGCAAAACGAGGTCTC
>NC_051403.1:42130151-42132651 GCF_015228065.2 Penaeus monodon
TTATCATCAGTTGAGTGGTTTCATTGATACATTTCTAGAGAAATCTAAAGACATGATATACTTATAAAATCTCGTAAAAAATGAATTTCATTCCTAATTATTTGATATTAGGCGCTCCAACATACCAACTTAATAAGAAAAATGGTCTTTTTGAAAGAATTTGAAAGATATTCTTCCTGAGGGAGATTCATGGAAGCCAATTCATAATGGTAGCTCCCTCTAAATAAATCTGTAAATAAATATGTAACAGTACTAATCCTTCTTTTTTACATTATTTTTCTATGATTTATACTGCTGTAAATATTTTTTCCCCAGTTTAATTTCTTT
Source organism: Penaeus monodon (assembly GCF_015228065.2). Taxonomy (NCBI): domain Eukaryota; kingdom Metazoa; phylum Arthropoda; class Malacostraca; order Decapoda; family Penaeidae; genus Penaeus; species Penaeus monodon. Next base: position 42,130,479 of record NC_051403.1, read on the forward strand.
AACGTTTAATCTACTTTGAATCATTTTGTTTCGTTTTGTATCTGGAGGGATAAAGACTTTCCAAGTGCTATGTAAATATATGGAATATGATTGCACTATCTAACCAAACACCAACATTTTTTTTCTGTGCTCTTATGATGAAAAATATGAATTGGTAGATTTGACTTAATTTGAAATGCCAACACAGCCATTGCCATCAAGATTAACATTGCTACTTTTATCATCATGATCACAGGCAACCCCATCAGTTACGATAAAGAGAGACAAACGAGGACATAACAATCGAGGTTGTAAAAACAGCTTGTAAATGAATAAACAGATAAGTAAATGAATCAATAAATATCTATATTTACTATATTTTACTTAGAAAATTTTTTTTTTTGAAGATATAGAAGGTAATTGATTGATTATTTCAAATTATCTGCCGCGTCAACAGCTAAGATCATTAGCGGCGAATAACTTGTAAGATGGAAATCTTAAAACATTTAAAACTGTAAAAATCTATCAATAAATATCTTACAAATAACAATAAATCTATTAAAAATCAAACGATAAACATTATGCTCTAACTATATAAAATTATTGGATAAACAGTATGCATAATTAAATTTTATTGAAAATGTGTCTCCCTAAGGAAACTAATAAGACCCTCTATGTTACAATACTTCTCCAGTACATTTTTCAGTGTATATGGGGGAGACAAGTACATACGTCTTTGGTCTGAGAATGTTGCACATCTTTCCACTACATGTGCGACCGTTAATGGCTCTTGGCATCCCTCACAAAGTGCTTGACTTTTAGCCATCATCGGCCCATGAGTCAGTCTTGTGTGCCTGATTCTTAATCTTGTTAATACAACTTCTACTTATAGGAGGTAAGCTGTAACTAGGGTTTACGACTTGAATAACGAGAATCTGCTAAAATTAAGTTCTTGATATCAAATATTTTCATTACGGGGTTGCCAGGGAATATAAATCATTCCTTACTATAAATATGTGTGTGTGTATGAGTGTGTGTGTGTGTGTGTGTGTGTGTGTATGTGTGTGTGTGTGTGTGTGTGTGTGTGTGTGTGTGTGTGTGTGTGTGTGTGTGTGTGTGTGTGTGTGTGTGTATAATTATGATTCTTACTATGTTTTATTGTTATTATTATTATTTTCGTTATTATTATAATTGTTAATTTATTGTTATTATTATCATCATTATCAGTATCATTATTATCATTATTTCATTTTGATTATCGCTATCATGTTCTCGCTTTCATTATCATGATCACGAAGGTGATTATTATCATTATCATTATCATTATTATTATTATTATTATTATTATTATTATTATTATTATTATTATTATTATTATTATTATTATTATATTATTACTACTACTACTACTACTTCTTCTTCTTTTAACGGTAGGTTCATGTCTGAGCCGCCGTGGTCACAGCATGATACTTAATTGTAGTTTTCATGTTGTGATGCTCTTGGAGTGAGTACGTGGTAGGGTCCCCAGTTCCTTTCCACGGAGAGTGCCGGTGTTACCTTTTAGGTAATCATTCTCTCTATTTATCCGGACTTGGGACCAGCACTGACTTGGGCTGGCTTGGCCACCCAGTGGCTAGGTAGGCAATCTAGGTGAAGTTCCTTGCCCAAGGGCACAACGCGCCGGCCAGTGACTCGAACCCTCGAACTCAGATTGCCGTCGTGACAGTCTTCAGTCCGATGCTCTAACCATTCGGCCACCGCGGCCTTACTACTACTACTACTACTGTTATTATTATCATCATCATCATCATCATCATCATCATCATTATCACCATCACCATCACCATCACCATCACCATCACCATCATCATCATCATCATCATTTATTATAATAATAATTATTATTATCATTAGTAGTGGTAGTAATAGTGGTATTAAATATTTTATTATCGCTATTGTTATCATAATCATTATCATTAACATCATCATTATCATTATTATCATCATTACTATCGCCATTATTATAATGATTATCCTTTACTTACAGATATGAAACTTTTTTCGTTCTTCACTCTAAGCAATAAAACCCATTCAATTTCGTCTTATCTCTTTCACCATCGTCGAAGCCAGAATCAGTGATTGAGGCTACATACAAAGGAGAAACGTATTTTTAAAAACAGTTTAGTAAATGAAC
>NC_051403.1:42137651-42140151 GCF_015228065.2 Penaeus monodon
GATGATGATGATGATACTATTAATGATTTAATAAAATAGCAATAACGACTGATGATGAAAATGATAATAATAATGGTAATAATAGTAGTAACACAAGAGTAAAAAAAAATATATATATAAAAAATAAAATAAATAATAATAATAATAATAATAATAATAATAATAATAATAATAATAATAATAATAATAAAAATAACAGCAGGAGCAATGGTGAAAATTATAGTGCCATATAAAAACATATAGAAGCAAATATTTAAATCTAAATCTAGATTATTCTGAGCTTATGAAGTTGCTACTAATTGTCCAGTTTCTGGGCTTTTAATATCTTATTGCTTTATATGTTTTGTTATAATAAATAAAATCACTGAACATGTTCCTGTAGCATATATGTTAAGTTAGTCTTTCTGTCCTTTTTTCATTTTGTATTTTTGTTTGAATTTTGACCGATATTTAGTGTAATTACAGTTGTTATCAGCATTATTAGTAAGATTATTGGTGCTATTATTATTAATAGTGTTATTGTTATTATCATTATGCTTATTATTACAATGAACGTCATGAAAATGTAAAGGAAAAGGCGCCAGAATAACTTGTGTTTAATTCTTTGTGTTTGACTGTGCATCGTCTCGTGCGCAAAATGATACTAGAAAAATGAGAAGAAATAAGAAAAAAAAAAACATGTTTATCGCATTTAAACTCAGAGGGAATCGAGCGCCTCCATCTTAGCAAGGTGTTGTCATCTCCAGGTCACATCGAGAGGCCTTCCCTTTTGCGGGTGACTGCTTGAGGGAAATACAGCTCGGGCATTTCCTTTGCCCTGAGGTACAACCTGGAAAACACGAGTCAGGTAATGGCGTTGGGTCCAAGGAGGTCGTCATCAATGGAGGAGTTTTGGGCTGTTTTTTAACCAATGTCTTCGTCGTCGCTGAGTTACTTCGGGAGACGTGGAGGTCGGGGGATTTTGTGGCGTCTGGGAGGTTCTTCAGAAGGTCCATCACGTCTAAAAAAGCGGGGACCAACACTCTAATACTAGCCTCGTCTCCTTGTTCTCCCTGCTGGCCTGGCGGTGAAAAAAAGAGACATTACTTTCCGTCGTGTCTAAACGCAGAATTGGACCTCCACCGCATCTGAACAAGAAACGTTATTGTTGAAGAACCCACAATGCACAAACGAAATATATCGAGAAGTTTCTCATTTTCAGTAAATCTCGCTTGTGAATTGTCCCATAGTATCAAGTACTTTACCATTCCAACAAACCACATACAAAACTATAAACAAGAAACATTTTATAAACGACCATAACAATCGAACACCAATGAAATTTCATCGCGACAGCCAACCCTACCTCTTTACACACATACCTTATCCCATTCAACTACTACCCCTCCCCCCCAAAAAAAAAAAAAAAACACTATCTCCCAAACACATACCTGAAGAAGTAGCCGAAGACAGTGACCCAGAGGACAGTCCATCTCCTTCGTAAGCATAAGCACGTAGGTCGTCCCTCGGGAGAATGGGATTTGGGGGAATCAAAGCAATGCCTCCTGAGAGATGCATGCTGGCGGTCGTCTGTACCGCCGCGTCTCCTGGTAGGGGACATAGAGAATGGAGGTTGAAACTAATAAAGATCATTATGGTGATAATGCTAATTGTGATAATAACAATAATTATAATAATAATGATGATAATAATGATAATGATAATAATAATGATTATGAAAGTGGATAAATAAGGATAATAATAATGATGATTATAATAATAATAGTAATAATGACAATGATAACCTATAAATAAAAATGACGACGATACTCACTATGATAATTTTGAAGACAACGATGATGATGAAAATAATGATAGAAGCAACAGCAACTACAAAACAATGATAGCATTAGCAATACCTGTACTACTGCTAATAATCTACAAGACAGAAAGAGAGAGAGAGAGAGAGAGAAAGAGAGAGAGAGAGAGAGAGAGAGAGAGAGAGAGAGAGAGAGAGAGAGAGAGAGAGAGAGAATGAAAATGAAAATGAAAATGAGAGTGAGAAAGAGAAAGAGAGAGAAAGAGAGAGAGAGATAGAGATAGAGATAGAGAGAGCGAGAGATAGATAGATAGATAGATAGATAGATAGATAGAGAGAGAGAGTTTAGTTTGGTTTGGATTCCATTTGATACAATGGATATTCTTGGTGTGACATACTGTCTGCTTGATTTTGCTCACGTGTGTCAGCTGCTGCTGACTCGGCTGAACCGAGTCCTTGCCCGCCGTGGTGCCCAGCCACAGCAGTAACCTCCGGGCGACAGTTGCAACTTCTCGCGCCTGGGCGGGGCGCGAACCGCCGACCCCTCGGATGAGAGGCCGACACGTTACCACTGTACTAGCCTGGAGGCTAGTACAGGAGAGAGAGAGAGAGAGAGAGAGAGAGAGAGAGAGAGAGAGAGAGAGAGAGAGAGAGAGAGAGAGAGAGAGAGAGAGAGAGAGAGAGAGAGTGTAAGAATAAGAA
>NC_051403.1:42150151-42153457 GCF_015228065.2 Penaeus monodon
CTTAAGAGAATGAGAAGAAGAACAAATACCGAACAAGATAAATGATTCATCAGTCAAAGTTCTTCCAGTTACCCTCTTTCAAGTCGTCTCTGACAGTGACGAGATTGACGCCCGCGAACTCGGGCCGCCCGCCCACGGTGACGCCTTCGTTCTTGTCCACGTGGAGGGGCGGCGGAGGCCCCCAGCCCCCGCCCTTGTCCACGCCCTCCATCGCCGGCAGCGACTCGTTCCTCCGCCAGCCGTCGCCGTCGTCCACGCCCACCACCAGGTTGTGTCCATGTCGCTCCGCCCACACTGAGTGCCACGACCCGTCGCTCACGGGGCGCCCCTCCACGCACGCCGCCCTCTCCTCACGCCCGCCGCCGCGCAGGGAGGCGCACAGCACGCCCGCACGCAGCTGGGGGGACACGGGTGTAATGATTTCAGGGGGGCTGTCGGGGGGGGGGGGTGATCATTCTGCTCTTCCCCTCTATAAGAACGAGGAAGCTTAAGCCATTTGAAATATACAAAGAGATTCGTATTTTGTTAGGAGACCTGAAGTACGCAAAGGGATCTGAAATATGTTGTATCTCTGAGGTATTTATTTCCTTTTTTTCTGTACACTCTTAATAAAACAATACAAAAGATGTGAGATATGAGAAGTGGTAGGTTTCTACGGGGAAATTATTATCATCGCATTTTTTCTCTCTATTTTCTTCCTCGGAATAAGATTGCTGATGGGATTTGAGGCTTGGGTGGGTTTAGGGAAAGGAGGGCGATGCCGTATGCCTCATGGCAGAGAAAAATGAAGATATCAAGCCAGCTTCCTGAACGGACGTGTTAGGCATAGTTTGAAAGGGACAGAGAAGCCGAGGAAACAGTGATGTTAATGGCAGGGATTTATCTAGACGGAGAGGAAGAGAGGGAGAGAAGACTCCGTAAAGGGATTACATGCATGGCCAGACCGACGTCCTCCTGGTGCGTGTTGACGCGGACCAGCAGGCCGTCCCGGGCGCCGCGCGTCCGCATCCGCAGCTGCAGCGTTAGGACGTGCGGCGCGGGCGTGAACGACAGCGCCACCTTCACGAACGACGCCCGCCCGAGCGCCACGGGGTCCGTGGGAGTCTTGCAGCCGAGGCCGGACCAGCCGGGCTCGCACTCGCACTCGGGCTGCTCCAAGCCGCCCACGCAGCGCCCGCGGCGCCCACACCCAGGGATGGCCCCCAGGCACGCCTCCTCCTGGGGCCGGCAGCCCCCCACGCTGCCTTCGCTGGCGGCCGGCTCGCCCAGGTCGACCAACTGCAGCGAAGCTACGAAACAGTTACTTGCCCAATGTATCACGAAAGGGAATTTTAGAACAACATTATGCTCAGTCGATGTACGATTCCATATAAATCTTACCTGGCCATTAAACCTCAGCTCTGATATACATCCTTCCAGCGGGCGTGATGTGGGCGCTGCGGTCCAGCCGTGGTCCTCAGGTCGCGCGGGCGTGTGGGCCATCCCGCCCAACTGCAGGACCCCGTGGCCAAACCAGGGCCAGACCGACTCGCTGTTAACGTCCATTTTCTTCCAACTAGCTGTGGTCAAGCAGTGAGTGTTGCTGCTGTTCTTGTTGCTGTTCTTACCGATGCTGTTGCTGTCTTGCCATCCTCGTCCACACAGATCGAGCATCAACACCACACCCTTGAACAGGAAAATTCTCATCAGCAACTCGAAACAATGCACTTCCGTTATTACCTCCCTTTGGATACTTCAAATCCCTTGCGAACCATTCTTTGTTACCATGAATTTTGGTAATAATAAAAGCATACGACAAAGGAAAATCGATACAAACGAATAAATAAGCGTAATATCCAAAAACGTAAATGAAATAACATGGGCATGGAATCGCCACGAACGCCGTCCGTACCTTGGAGTGCAGCTGAATGTGAATCGTGTGCCAGTGGCCGTTGTGCAGTGTGGTGTTGAGCTCCACCTTGAGCGGACCGCCCCGCCCCTCCAGGAGGAGCTGCGGGCGCCCTTGCCAGAGCTGCAGCGCCAGGAGTGGCGTGGGCGGGGCGTCGGGGCCCCGCGGCGTGGGCGCCATGGGGCCCGAATAGAACACGAGGCCAGCTGGGCGGCGGATGAGAAGGCGGAGAGAAATACGGGCGGGCAGGCACGAGGGCGGCGCCCGGACCCACGCCCAGCCCGCGCCAGAGAAGGTCCTGGCGGTCACCTTACATCGCGGGCCCCAAGATCCGCCCGGGCAGACGCACCTGAGGCAGACGGGTCTTTAAATGAAAGTCCCCTCCTTCTCTCTCCTAGATATACACACGAATCACCAAATATATAGATATATGGACTGACAGACAAAATGACAGACAGACAGATACTGTAGATAGATGGATAAGTAAATAGATAGACAAACAAACATGCAGATATGTAGATAGATTGGCAGATAATAGATAGATAGACAGATAGAAAGACAGAGATTGATTGCTATATAGACAGAGAGACAGGCTGATAGATGAATAGATAGACAGATAGACAAATAGGCAGATAGATAGATAAACACACAATTAGACAGGTACTCTATATTCACATGCATACACAGCAATATGCAAACAAAGAAATTCATTCAGACACACGAGTCGCCTATAAGAGAATACGCACCTGTTTTCCACGTTGAGTTTGGCGCACCTGCCACCATTGAGACAGGAGTTATGGCTACACGTCTCAGGCTCGTGTGTGTGACAATGCTGCATGTTTCTAAGACGCGGCGTTACTAGGGACGTGGTGTTTATGTCCACAACCTTTAAGGGATACGTGTTAACGGAGGGTTTCATAGAATTATTAGATTGGTATGTCACGTAAATTTAGGGGAGAAATGTAGAGAAATAAGGGAAAAGTTGGAGGGAAATGGTGCAATCATCTGTCAAAAGGGAGAAGAATTTACGTGTTACTGCATGTCGTTTATGCTCCATTACCTTTAATTATGGGATGGAAGCTTCACAGGAGGGCTGTACTAAGGTATGGCAGGTAAATTATACTCATTTATCACAGGATGGGAAAAAACGGCGATCTGTTACAGCGAGGAGGAACCTTATTTACATAAGAGGCCTGTAGTATGCACGTTGTTCAGTGGTGCAAGGGTCCAATACATTAACGACCCTTCCACCTACAGAGGAAGGAAAGTGGATCGATATGTGGTATCTACAGGAGGGAGAAGAAGGGAAGTGAAGCTCCTATAGGAGGGACCTTTTCACCTGCAGAGGGAGGGAAGTGGAGGGAAGCGAAGCTACCGAGGATGGGTCCCTGTCTTGGCCCGGAGGGAAGTGCGGGAGG
>NC_051403.1:42163557-42166057 GCF_015228065.2 Penaeus monodon
ATAGGCGTACACACAGCACGTTCATAAGCACACGCCTACACGTACGCGGCATGACCTACTCACGCGGATCGAAGTCCAGCCTAATGTGAGCGAGCACGAAGGGCGGGTTGGCGCGAGCGAGCGAGAGGTTGAAGGGCGGCCCGTGGCCCAGCGCCCACACGTCGCGGTCGGTAGCGGCGAGGGTGCCAAGGTGCGTGGGCGGGTCACTTTCTGCCACGTGGAAGGTCGTGGGCGGCAGCAGCTGCGGCGGGCAGTCGTTCACGTCCGTCACCGTGATGGTGAGCGTGGCGGTAGCGGAGAGGGGGGGCACGCCACCGTCCACGCCCACGATCCGGGCTACGCCCACGGCACCCTTGGGAGCCTCGCGGTCCAGGCGGCGCCAGAGGCTCACGCGCCCGTCGCCGTCCACGACCAGCGATCCCCAGCCGCCCTCGACTCGATATTGAACCCGCTGCTCGCCGCCCTTAAACGGGGAAAAGAAAGCATTAAGTTAACTGCAAGCACGACTTTACTTCTCCCAACAGAAAACTCGACGGAAAGTTTCTCGAGTAAATATTGATGCTCCTCTCACTCACCATGTCGGGGTCGCGCGCCGGCAGGGTGGCCAGGAGGGTGCCGGGGGCGGTGTCCTCCATGACGGTGATGTGGGCGTGCGGGCGGTGGAACTGCGGCGGGTTGTCGTTCACGTCCCGCAGCTTCACCGAGACCCAGGCCGTGTCCGTGTGGCGGCTGTCGTCCCACCCGCCGCGCCCCTGGGGAAGGCAAGGGACACAGGCCGCCCTATTACGTGTCGTCCGTTTTATAAGGAAAATAATAGCTTGAGATGATGGTAATTACCGTCCCTCTGATCCTCTCCTTCCTGGAGAGTGTGAGATACATACATTATATCACAGGCTGGAACACCCACTTTATGACAACAAAGGAGAGAAAATCTGACCAAAAGATGATACTATTATTTAATGAATTCACTTTCCTGGAAAACACGAAGAATACAGTATGTATTATTAGATTTTGTAGTATCCTCGACACAAAAGAAAATGGGTCCAGATAATTACCGTTACTGTTCGTGTAATTTTCGGTTTCCGGGACATTAAGTAGAAAATATATTATTTATAACTTTAACAGCACGATATAAAAGAAAATGACAGTAATTATTTCCCACTCGTTTTTCTCTTCATTGTGATATTGTTTTCCATACGTTTTTCACTTTTTTGGACATGGCATAGGTACTCTCTAATCACAGGAGGCCATAACACAAACACTATATGTATGTTTATATAACATAACTAATAAAATGTTTTATATAAACATGAAGTTATTGCTCCCTTGACTTAAGAGGCTTCTCTAACTTAAGGATTCATCTATTGTTCAGTATGTATAGAGATACACAGTGCAGATGGGCTGCTCGTGCAAATGCTCGTGGTTAAACTTCCATTGCACTTGAACACACGTTATAATCCCAGGGTCTTACGTGCGTTCGAGTGTGTGTTGTGGGTTTAAAGTGTCCTACGTATTAGCCTAGAGCGCTGGGTCATGGCTTTGCATAGTATAAGTGTGTGTGTGTGTGTGTGTGTGTGTGTGTGTGTGTGTGTGTGCGCGCGCGTGTGTATATGTGTGTATGTGTGTTTGTATTAATGCATGTGTGTTTTTTTTAAAAGTTTATGTTTATGTTTGTATGAGTGACTATATAAACGTATCTACATATGTACAAGCAATGCATATATATATATATATATGCATTCTTGTATCCACGTATACAGGCAATATCTTTATACACCCGTGTGTCCACAAGACAACTGTTTTCTCACCCTATCAGTAACTTGAATCATGAACTTGAATCCTCTTCTGTGTGTGTCGTCTTCATAGTCAAGAACCTGGCGGGCGTACAAGTGCCCTACAGTGCCCTCAGTTCTCAAGCCGAAGTGCTCCCAACCCCAGCCGCTCGCTTCCACGATCTGAGAAGAGTATTGATGAGGATACAGGTAATAATAATAATAATTCATATCGTGATGATGATGATAAAAATAATAATAACAATAATAAAAAAATAACGATGATAATGATAATGCCAACAACAACCGTAAAAAAAATACTGATAATAATCATAACAATGATAATAATAATAATTATTATAAAAAGATAATAATGATAATAATAGTAATATTAATAATATCAATAATGATGATAATAATAGTTATAATAATGATAATGATAATAACAATAGTGAAAAAAATTATAATAATAATAATAATAATAATGATAAAGATAATCAAAATAATAATAACTATAATTAAAGCAATTCTATCACTGCTACTACTACTAATGAAAATGAAAATTATAATAAAAAAATACTGATAATAATGATGATAATAACGATAATGATAATAATAATGATAACAACAACAACAACAACAACAACAACAGCAACAACAACAGCAACAGCAACAACAACAACAACAACAACAACAACAACAACAACAACAACAACAACAACAACAAT
>NC_051403.1:42178557-42183557 GCF_015228065.2 Penaeus monodon
GACGGACTGGTAGGCTGTGGATCACTGACGACACTTTGGACCAGAAGTTGACGGAGCAATTACAGGAAAACCATCTATCCTTCAGTGAAATAACACGAACGAGGAAGATGGAGGAAGCTGACAAAGTTTATACTATTTGGCTGCATCAGTTGTTTTTTTTTTCTCTTTCGTGTCTCTCTCATCCTCCCCCCCCCTCTCTCTCTCATCTTTCATGTGATAACCTTCCCATGGACTCAACGAAAATTCATCTTTAAGAAATCAATGAAGTTCGGAGCTTGTCATAAGTTGAGGTTCTCTTTCTATATATTTATCCTTCCCCTTCTCTCTCCTTCGCTTGTTCTCTCTCCTTTCCTGTATAACCCTCATCCCTCTCGCTCTATATCTCTCACTTTCTGCGTTTTTTTTTTCTCCCTCCCTTTTTATTTCTCTCATGCCTATTTTTTCCTTTTCTCAGACTCTGTCAGTTTGTCTGTCTGTCCCACCTCTCTCTCTGTCTCCCCCCTCTATCATTCAGAAATCAGAAATACTGGAATACTTTTATAGGAGGGAAATCGATCGAAGGAGGACAGAGCAGACAAAAGAAACACACACACACACACACACACACACACACACACACACACACACACACACACACACACACACACACACACACACACACACACACACGCACATATATATGTATATATATATATATATATATATATATATATATATATATATATATATATATATATATATATATACGAACTTTAGACTTAATTATAGCCATAAAATAAACTTTCAATAGACATGTTAAGCAGAATGGAAAACGAACCCATGTTTTTTTGAAGTCCAGGCCAGCAAATTAATACAAGTTGACACAAGGAGGTGTGTAGAGCTGCATCGTTTGTCACTATTATGAAGAGAGAAAACAAAACCTTTTGTGTCCCAAAGGATTTATGTTCCCGTGTATGTAGAGTGCTAGATTAAACCGGCTTTGTGTTCACTCTTATTTAGAAAGCCACACACTCGTATGTAAAAAGTCAACAAAAGATATATACAACTTTTACTTTACCCCTTTATCTGAATCTATCTCTCTGCCTGTATCTTTTTTGCCATATACGTGTGCGTATCTACCCACGTGTGTGTGTTTATGTGCTGCTTACCGTTTATAATAAAATCGGAAGCGAAAAGAGGAGGTATTACAAATAAAATCGTAATATTCCGGACATTATTTAGTGTTAATTTCCTCCGTGCAGTTCATATCTACTTTAGACTAATGATTCTACAATAATAATAATAATAATAATAATAATAATAATAATGATAATAATAATAATAATAATAATAATAATAATAATAATAAAATTCCCTCTTCGTCTCACTGCCTATATGAAAGAACATTAAAATTTGTAGAATGGTAGTTTAAATTTTACCGTTATGATTACCTGCTTTCAATTCCCCCCCTAAGTCCCATTGTTAGTAAATAGACCTAATTAACTCGCCTATATCATGAATCACTTACCGCGGAGGTGAGAGGGAAAGTGGGAGGAGCAAGAGAGGGGGTGGGTAACGGTTTGTCCCGGGGGGGGGGGGGTTAGTCAGAGCTGGGGGGGGGGGGTCGGGGCTTTTGGATGACTAGCAATCAGTAATTCGGTTTATGGATCAGCCGTTAAGACATGGGAATGGGTAGCATAGAGAGACGAGGAGGTGCAATTAATCACTGGGGTGGGAGTTAGCAGTCAAGGAAAGCTAATATATAGTTAGCTTTTACCGTAATTCGCGTGAGTTTCCGAGATGAATGAGTTAAGTCTGACTGACTCGTGGACTGTGGATCATTGACGACATTTTCACTCAGAAGTGGACGGATCAATTACCGTAAAACCATCTATCCTCAAGTGAAATAACACAAACAGCAGAGATGGAGACACACGAGAAAGTTTATGTTGTTTGCCTCTGTCTTTCGCGTTTTTTCTCGTGTCTGTTTCATTCTTTCCTCTCTGCTTTCCTTAGCATCGTTTTTCATCTTTCTTGCAATAACCTTCCCATGAATTAAACGAAAATTCGTCTTCAAGAAGTCAGTGAAATTCGGAATTTATGTCATGAGCTCTGTCTCTTTCTTTTTCTTTTTCTTTTTTTTCTCAAGTCTTTCTATTTCCCTTGCTATCTCTCTCACTCCCATTTTCCTTCATGGACAAGGAACTGCTTCTTTTTATTTACTTTCGCTTTTCTCCCTCTCTCTCTTTCTCGAAGATGACTGAAAAAGTCAACATGAAAACGGAAAAAGTTTAGCATCGTATTTTTCATTACGTTCATAATTCACAAGACGTAGCCACTGTCAACCAGTAAACAGGTCAAGAACAAAATGGAAAACGAACCCACAATGATTTTTAGAGAAGCCCGGGTAACACAGTTATACGTGTTGACACAGGGAGGTGTGTAGAGTTGCATCGACCCTCACTGTTATGAAAGGTTTATGTCCAAGTGAATACAGAGTCTTTGATGAAACAGGCTTTGAGTTTACTCTTTTTCAACAAACCACAAAAGGTCAATAAAAGATATAGCTCCTGAATTCCCCTTTTCTGTCTCCATTTATTTGTATGTGTGTTTGATAGTCTGGATCCCCCCTCTCTATTTCTCTCTCTCTCTCTCGTTCGCTCGCTCTGTCTCTTTTCCCTGTCATCTGTGAGTATGGATTTACACACACAAACACACACATACACACATATATGTGTGTGTGTGTGTGTGTGTGTGTGTGTGTGTGTGTGTGTGTGTGTGTGTGTGTGTGTGTGTGTGTGTGTGTATGTGTGTGTATGTGTGTTATGAATACGTGCATACTATGTGTGTGCAAACTTCTTGAGTACTGCTTATGATTCCAAATAAAGTCAAATGCGGAGAAAGGAGGTACTGCAACAGTTTTTTTTTTTTTTTTTTAAATACATGAAGGAGACATAACGTTTTTCTTTTTCTCTGTTAAAATTCCTACGCACCAATTTGTGATTTATTTAAATGAAATAGGGTAATAATTTCATGTTACCAGGATCACTATTATTATAGAGTATCATTCAAGAATATATGACAAGTGCCTTCAGCTTCCCCCTCATGTCCACTGTGGTTAAACAGACCCAATTAACTCGCATATATCATGATTCAATCCCTCTTTCGCATGTACAGAGAAAAGATGGTGAGAACGAGAGTGCAAGGAGTATAGTCAGATTTGATGGAGAAGGTCGGGGGGGGGGGGTTGCAAACGGTTGGAGCTGGTGAGTAACAGAGTTATGAAGGGGTCATAAGTGGTCGTGGGAAAGGGGGAGGAGAGTTTGGGGTGGCTAACAATCAGGATAACAATCACTGATATAGTTTAAGGAGCAACTGTCAAGGTTGCGGGTGGGTAACATAGAAACAAAGGGGTACAATTAGCTATAGATTTTTTTTTTGTTTTTTTTTAAAGGAAAATAGCCATACAGTTGAAACTTTTACCGCAATTCACGTAAGTGCCGGAAATGAATGGATTAAGCCTGACTTACTGGTGGGCTGTGGTCGATATTTTCACCCAAAAGTATACGGATCAATTACATTAAAACCATCTATCTTAAGTGAATGAACTGACAAGAAAGTTTATATTATTTGATTGTGTCTGTTTTTCGCGTTGTCTACTCTCTGATTTCCTTGGTATCGTTTTTCATATTTCCTGTGATAACCTTCCCACGAATTCAATGCAGACATGTTGTCAACAAATCTGTGTGAAGTTCAGAGCTTAAGCCGTGAGCTCCGTCTCTTTTTCTCATTTCTTCCATTTCTTATTTCTCTCATTCCTCTCTCTTCTTATGTTCATTAAAAAGGAAGATTTTGCAGTTCACAAGAGTGGTAGTATCGCCTAGTAAACAAGTCAAAAACATAATGAAAAACGGACCTACCATGATTTTTGGAAAGGTCCAGCCAATACATCAATGCGTGTTGACACAAAGTGTGTAGAGCTGTATCGTTTATCACTTATGAAGAGGAAAAACAAAACCTTTTGTGTTCCAGAGGTTCTATGTTCCAGTGTGTGCAGAGTCCTAGATCTTATTCAACAAGTCATGCACGTATTTAAAGGTCAGCAAAAAATATCCATAGTCCTTGCATTCCTTTTTTTTCTGTCTCGGTCTCCTTTGTCTGCTTGTCTGTTTGGAGCTCTCAGTCTCTCCACTCTCTTTGTCTCTTACTCTTACTTCTCTTATTTTTTTCTTCATGTTGTGTGCGTTCGTTCGTGAGTACAGGCCAACTTGGTGCATCTTTATGTGCTCCTCTACTCTTCCAAAGTAAATTAGCGGCGAAAAGAGGAAAAGTTTTCATAAACTCATGATGAAGTTGTCATCCCAAGATAAATTTTGACGACACACTTCGTCATTCTCCTCAGCCTCGCTATGCATAAACAGGGCCTAATTAACTCACCCGCTTTCGCATATACGAGGAAACAGGGGTAGGAGGGCGGGAAGGGACGGGATTTGGCAGGGAAGGGGAGATGGGTAACAGTAAGAGGTAAGAATCAGAGGCTGGGGGCATTCAGAGATGGGGAGGAGAGTTTACAAGCAAGATAACAATCACTTATGTGGTTTCAGGAGCAGCCATTAGAATTAGGGATGGGTAACAGATAGAGCCGGAGGGATGTAATTAATTACTGGGCAGGGGGTTATCAGTCAAGGAAGAGCGCCATGCAATTAAAACCGATACATAGGCTAGCTTTTACCGCAATTCACGTGTGTTGGAAATAAATGGGTTAAACCTTACTGACTAGTGGGCTGTTGATCACTGACGATATTTTCACTTAGAAGTGGATGGATCATTTACCGTAAAACCGTCTATCCTCAAGTGAAATAATACGAACGGGGGAGAAAGTTTATGCTATTTGTCTGTCTTTGTCTTTAATTTGTTTTTTGTTTTTTGTTTTTCTCTCCTACTTTCCTCTCTGGTTTTCTTTGGCATCGTTCTCCATCTTCCCTGTAATAACCCACAGATGAGTTCAACGATGATTCGTC
>NC_051403.1:42198557-42203557 GCF_015228065.2 Penaeus monodon
ACAAACTTATACACGGGCATGTATGCACGTATGCGGGCATGCGTATGCAGAGCATGTGTTATGCTGTTTATATATAGTTATATGTATGCATATAGTTATATGCATCAGTACAAGATGTATGTGTATGTTCCCGTGCTTGTACATGAGGGTATACATACATACATTCTTCTTCTTTTAACGGTAGGTTCATGTCTGAGCCGCCGTGGTCACAGCATGATACTTAATTGTAGTTTTCATGTTGTGATGCTCTTGGAGTGAGTACGTGGTAGGGTCCCCAGTTCCTTTCCACGGAGAGTGCCGGTAGTACCTTTTAGGTAATCTTTCTCTCTATTTTATCCGGGCTTAGGACCAGCACTTGACTTGGGCTGGCTTGGCCACCCAGTGGCTAGGTAGGCAATCAAGGTGAAGTTCCTTGCCCCATGGAACAACGCGGCGGTCGGTGACTCGAATTCTCGAATTCAGATTGCCGTCGTGACAGTCTTGAGTCCGACGCTCTAACCATTCGGCCACCGCGGCCTTACATACATACATACATACATATATATATATATATATATATATATATATATATATATATATATATGCGTAAATGTGTATATTTGTGCCTATGTGTGTATATATTCATATGTGTGTATGTATATGTGTCGGTGTGTGTGTATGTATATATGTATACGTGTATATATATGTGCATGTACAAGTGTGTACTTATACTTGTGGGTGAACATTAAGGTGTACTCATAAACACTGCACGGTGCGTAAGCATTGTATATGTGCTATATATATGTGCATGTATAGTCATAAGTACAAGATATGTGCGCATGTGTGTGTTTGCATATATGTAGGTGCGTATACACACGAGTATGCGCATATGATGTAGCATATGTCTATATAAGTGTATGCATGTGCATGTTTGTAGTTGTGTATAATGTAGGAGTAAGTATGCATAGTATATGCATAGGAGCATATGTAAAGGTGTATGCTTACGTGTGCATGTGCACTTGCGGCTGAACAACTATGTGTGAACTATGTATACATACGCATAAATCAAATCAGTGTATAAAAAATAATCACACATATATGCACTTCTGATACTTAATCTCATGCTCACGGGAGTATACCCTGGTGTAGTGAGCAGGCCCATGCGTCCAAGGACAACCCTGCTGGAGAGACTTACCAGTAGCATCGAGGTTAAACTACTCTCCCTCCCACCAAGATACACCTACGCCAGTAGTTGGGGGGTAACTCGGCTGTCTAACTCTCAATCAAAAAAACATAAGTGCACAGAGCAACAACCCTCATTCCCCGGAGGCGAAGGAGCCCCTGCTTATGGCGGCGATCAGGATCGTTACGGAGCAGTGGGAGCTAAAAATCTCCGGTTTAAATCAGGCCGCCCCACGTTGATAAACATACGCACATATAGTATAACGGCGATGAGAACTGAATCCGGCTTACTAGCATTACTTGAGGAACTCTCCTTTATTAAATAGGATGTTGTACGACACTGTGAGAAGACTAGGCGAGGAACAGAAGATACTAAATGATGGACACGTACCCTATTGGAGAGGTAAACCCCAGGGTAGCAAGCAGGAATTAGGGGTAGGTTTCTTAGTTCACAAACGTTTAGAAAAGAATATCGTGGAGTTCTCTAGTATAAGCGAAAGAGTGACTTCAGTGACTATAAAACTAAACAATAGGTACAACTTCAACATTCTTCAAGTCTGTGCTTCAACCTGCTGCCACAGTAATGGAGAAATAAAGAGCTGCTATGAAGATGTTCATTTAGCAAAAGAATAAAAAAAACATTTCACAATAATTATGGGAGATTTTAATGCCATAATAAGTAAAAAGACAGAAGGAGAAACCATAGTAGGGAATCACGGAATAGGTACTAGGAATGAGGGGGGACAAATGCTAGTCAATTATCCGGATACTCGATCACTCAATGTCATGAATACATTCTTCGAAAAAAGAGCGGAAGTGGACATGGAAGTCGCCATCTGACATCAAAAACGAAAGTGAGTCCATAATCTCAAATAGCTGCAATATAGTAAAAAATGTAGAAGTTATTATTAAAGTAAATGTTGGTCAGAAACAAAATTAGATTACACCTCAGAAGGGAAAGGAACAAACTTATACGAAAACCGCAGCCAAATTTAGCTAACTTGAAAACCAGAGCGACAGAATTTAACCTTAACATCCAAAACAGATATTCCCTTCTCAGCGACGAAGATCTCTCCACTGACCAAAATAACAAACAGTTCAATGACACAATAAAGGAAGCTGCACTTGAAGTAGGCGGTAAGAACGTCAAGCAAAGCTCCAGCAAGCTCTTGGTAGAAACAAAGCAGCTTATGCAAAAACGTAGGGTCATGAAAGTATCGTTAAACAGGGACAAAATAGAATTAGCTGAACTAACAAAGACTATAAATAAAAAGAAGAGAGATATACGGAAATTTAATACTCAAATAATGAATGAAACAGTGATCTCAGGTACCAGCATAGAAACAGCTAAAGGAGACTTGAAATAGGGAGAAATCAATATGCAATAAAGAAACTAGACAGATAAGTGACATATAAGAATGAAATCTTAAGAGTAGTGGAGGACTTTTAAAGGGATCTACACAACTCAGGTGAACAGCCACGGGTAGAAGCGAACGCTGTAACTAGAGACGTACCTAACATTATAGCAGAAGATATAAAAAGAGCGCTTAAAGGCATGAAGAGAGGGAAAAGACCAGGTGAAGACGGAATTAGTATAGACCTTATAAAAGATGCAAGAGAAATTGCAACAGTGAAACAATTCAATCTTTTTAAAAAATACCTTCTCAACAGAAAAACAGAAAAAGCCTGAAAAATGCAACAATTATTTTGATACACAAAAAAGGGATAGAAAGAATCTAAAATCTTCCGACCCATAAGCCTCCTTTCAATTACCTACAAACTAGTCACAAAAGTCATCACAACTTGCGTCTCTGACAGTTTGGATTCTAACCAGCATAGAGAACAGCCAGGCTTTCGCAGTGGATTCTCAACAACAGATCACATCCACATGCACAATAAGAGAAAAAACAAACAAATATAGGAAATCCCTGTATATGGCATTCATCGATTACGAAAAGGCATTTGACTCTGTACAAATACCAGCAGTACTAGAGGCTATTCGAAGACAGGGAGTAAAGGAGGTATATTGTAAAGTATTGGAAGATATATACGAAAATGGGACAACAACCATCAAGCTCCACCCGGAAACTACTAAAATACGAATTAAAAAGGTGTTAGACAGGGCAATACCATCTCACCAATACTGGTTACAGCTTGCCTTAAGGAAATATTCAAGAAGCTAGAATGGAATGGAAAAGGTATCAAAATAGGAGCGAGTGCCTAAATAATATGTGATTTACATATGATATTGTTCTCTTCAGTGAATCTGCAAATGCAATGCAGCAACTAATAAACGATTTGAATTGAGAAAGTCAGAATGTCGGACTTAGGATGAACAAGAAAAAGACAAAGATTATGTTCAACAGTAGAATTCATTTCGAACAGATACATGTACAAGGCGAAATGCTAGAGGTAATGGGCAAGTATATGTGCCTAGGGCAACATGTACAGACAAACACATCTAGCAAAGACGAAATTAAGCGACGCATCAGTCTAGGCTGGAGCGCCTGCGGCAGACACAGTAGCATACTATGAGGGTCCTTGCCATTATGTTTGAAAAAAGAAAAGTCTGTAACCAATGCGTCCTCCCCATTATGACCTATGGATCAGAAACATGGGCTACAACCAAATTACTGGAAAGGAAACCAAAGTGCCCAGAGAAGGATGTAGAGGTTGATGCTAGGAATTAGCCTAAGAGATAGGATGAGGGCGACGTGGATCAGGGAACAGACAAAAGTAGAAGACACACTTGGGAGCATCAAAAAGAAAAAAAATAGCAATGGGCAGGTAATATATGTCGGGGGCAGGACGCCAGATGGACTATAAAGAGGCCAAGGGCCAGACCAATGACGAGCTGGCGTGACGAAATAATGAAATTTGGGGGTCAAGACTTGAAACAAAAAACGCAAGACAAAGTTGTAAAATATTGGGAGAAGCTAATGTCCTGCAGAGGACTGATTCAGGCTAATGATGATAATGATACACACACACACACTCACACACACACACACACACACACACACACACACACACACACACACACACACACACACACACACACACACACACACACACACACACATATATATATATATATATATATATATATATATATATATATACATGTTTATATATGTATATATATGTATATATATATATATATATATATATATATATATATATATATATATATATATATGCACATACGTATGTACATATATATGCATATATACATATATATATATGTGTGTGTGTGTACATATATACACAAGTACATATATTCATATATACATATATATATCTATTTATCTCTCTATCTCTCTATCTATCTATCTATCTATCTATCTATCTATATATACTTCAACAGAAAAATAACACCAACGCAGTTACGAACATCATTTTATTTTCTTCAAACGCTTCGAAGTTTCTAACTTCAATCAAGATAAAACAGTTAAAAAGAACCATTAACATAAGAAAAAATATCCAGAATTACAACAAAGAGTAAAAATTGGTTCTTAATAATATAATGGGCTATTCAAGCAGTCTACAAAGGCGTGGGTCTTTTAAAGAAACTACAGATAGACGAGTGAAACAAGGTAACGGTAAAACAACGTAATTATAAACCTTATCAAATTCCACAATAAATATGTTAGAAGTTTAATTAACCTATAAAAAGACAAAAAAAAGAGAAGCAAAACCACCCACCCCCCAAAAAAAAGTAAAACCGTCATTATAAAAAAAAACTTACAGGAAAAAATCTGCATTTATTGTGTATGTAGTGGGATGGCAACTGTACTGTTAAGGTCTCGTGTCATCCTTGAGATAATCAGGGATTCTAA
>NC_051403.1:42218557-42225631 GCF_015228065.2 Penaeus monodon
TAATGATAATAATAATAATAATGATAATAATAATAATAATTATAATAATGATAATAAAAATAATAGCAATAAAAAGATAATAAAGATAATAATAATAATAATAATAATAATAATAGTAATAATAATAATAATAATAATCCAAACTATAATAATAATAATAATCTAAACTATGATAATAATACCAATAAAATAAATCATAATAACAATAATGATAACAATGATGATAATGATAAAAATGGTAATGATAAAATATAGTAACTAATGAAGATTGCAATGTTAACAGCACTGATGGTGAGGATAATTATGATAATATATTGATAATGATAAATGATAATGTTAATAATTATGATGGAGATACTAATACTAACAATAGTAATAGCACTGATTATAATTACCATACTGACTTTAATGATAATAATAAAGATAACACTATATTGATAAAAAATGTCGATTAATAAATAAAAATAAAAATGTCGATTATTATATCCATAATAATAACAACAGTAGAAAACAGTGACCCATAATGATAAAAATAACAACAATAGCAATAATAAAGATTTAAAAATATATTAATAACAATGATAATAAAGATAACAACAGCACAACAACGATAATATCAATGATAATAATGATAATAATAATGATAATAATAATAATAATAATAATAATAATGATAATAATAAAGATTATAACAATAATGATAATGATAATAATAATAGTAGTTGTAACGAAAACAAAGATTTGAATTATGATAAGAATAGCCATTTCAACAATGACTACAACAATGGTGATGATATCAACTTCAATAATTAATGATAACTAATGATCATGGTTTTTAAGTGATACTAAGATAAGAATAAAAATAAGAACATCTATTACCGGAAAAAAATGATAAGAACTAATAATGAACCGTATTCATTATTATCATAATAATACCATATTATATTATATTATTATAATAATATTATTATTATAATAATATTATATTATATTATTATAATAATATTATTATATTATAATAACATTATATTATACTATTATTATGGTATGAATGAGAATGAAAATCTTCACAATACAAGAGATGTATTTGACCGGTTACGATTCTATTTAAGTCAGAAATACATACATCAAAGAAATTACAATGTAAATATATATCAGACGTGAGCTGACGAAACACTGAACAACGACTGGGAGGTCACAGTCGTCAGGTGTTTCGTCAGCAAACGTCTGATATATATTTACTCTGTAATTTCTTTGATGTATGTATTTCTGACGAAGATACAATCGAAATCGGTCAAATACATCTCTTGTATTGTGAAGATATTCATTCTCATTCACATCTTTTATAAACAAAATATTTTCCGGTTTCTTTCTCTTATTTACATGACGCATTAAACATTTTCACAAATAACATATAGCATAATGTTTGTATTATTGATAGAAGAATATTTAAATATTTCCAACGGCTGAGTAGGAGTGAGAGTCATCATACTCTTAAAGATAATAAAAAATAAGGTTATTACACGCTACACCTATAAATATATATTATATTGAAAGGATGATTACACTTCGAAACATCTTCTATGCGTTTTTTTATTTTTATTTTTTCTGTAAACCAGGAATATCCAATAGTGTAGATGTTAAGACTGATTGTCAATTTCTCAAAAGCAAAAACAAGCATTTGTACACGGAACAGAGATAAATAATACATTAAACTCAGGTAAATTTTTTCGTAGTTTTGTTAATTGCAACAATAATAATCTCTATGCTTAAAGCTCCCCTTAACCCCTCTAGCCTGGCTTTAAAAACGTTTTAATTTCCTTCCTATCAGAATTATTTCAAAATATTGCCAAACATTCAACACCAATTTCTAGTGGTAAATAACACAGTGACATTATGATTAGTTCATCATAAATCATATATATTCATTCACTTTACATGTCTGGGTGTTGCTAACGGCTCAAGTGTACCATGAAGGGGTCGACAATCTCAAATATAAGGGGTCGTTGCTCTAAATAAAATTAGTTATGTAACTCTCTACTGATTTTATTCTTAAACAATGTAAGGGGTTATTATTTTAAATAAAATAAATTATATCAGTTTCTACTCATTATATTCTTAACCAACATACCCCAAAGATTAACATTAAACAAACGTGACAATAGAGTATCGATGTAATGAAACAATACCAAGGTAATCCAAGATAATTTATCATCATCATCATCATCATTACCATTAATGGCATTTATAATGCTAGCAATAAGAAATAATAATTCTGGTAGGAATAAGAATGATTAGGAAGATGATATCCATGATAATAGCAGAATAATGATAATGATAATACTATAGGTGATGATGTTGGTAATATTGATGATGAAGAAGGCAATAATAATTGAATGAATAATGATAATGATAATGATGATGATGATGGTGATGATGATCATCATGATGATGATGATGATGATGATGATGATGATGATGATGATGATGATGATGATGGTGATGACGATGATGATAACGATAATAATAATAATAATAATAATAGTAATAATAATAATAATAATAATAATGATAATGATAATGATAATGATAATGATAATGATAATGATAATGATAATGATAATGATAATGATAATGATAATGATAATGATAATGATAATGATAATAATAATAATAATAATATTAATTACGATCGTCATCATCATCATCACCATCACCACCATCATTATCATTATCATTATCATCATCACCATCATCATCATCACCAAAGTTGATATTTAGGTTTCCATTGTTATTATTACCTTAATCAATAGAGCATTAATTAAAGTAATAAAACTCTCGTGAATTTTTTTACCGTTCATATGCATTTTTTTTTATAATCGCTAATATTGTGAGTGGTACTGAAATAATCCTTGCCATTAACATCATTATTATTAATCTCCATAGTTAATATTAAAATACCATAGATCCTTTTGATAAGCCTGTTCATGAAACATCTTCGTACATAAAATCTAATGAAATCTTTCAGTGAATAATTAAAAAAAATTGACTATCATCCCCAATAAAATTTACTTCAATCTACCAACTGATTATTCATTCGGTCTAACTTCCTTGAGCAATAATCTAAATAAACACAAGCTTACAAACAGAAAGCCAGTAAGTCAGTGTCTTAGTCTAAAGTCTATGAATTTATTGCAGAAGTTTACGTGACCTTTTGCTCCGAATTAACCCTTGAGTGCGTGACTCTTCGGACGGCACCCAGAAAGACATGCTTTTTTTTATTTTCATGATATCTTTCTGTGTAGTTATCTTGTCTCTCTGGCTGTATATGTCTCTCTCTGTTTCTCCCTCTCTCTCTCTCTCATTCTCTCTCATTCTCTCTCTCTCTCTCTCTCTCTCTCTCTCTATGTGTGTGTGTGTGTGTGTGTATGTGTGTGTGTGTGTGTCCCTCTCTTTGAACACACACCCACCCACACCCAAACACACACATACACATATACACACACACGCTCGTGCGCGAGTGCGCACATGTATGTACATATAGATGCATATATCCATCTATCTAATTATCTATCTGTCTATCTCCACAAACATACATACAACGCACACACACACACACACACACACACACACACACACACACACACACACACACACACACACACACACACACACACACACACACACACACACACACACACACACACCACACACACATACATAGGTTATACATATATAGAGAGATAAAGAGACATGAAGAGACTAGTTGAACTTCTCACAGTGTGCGTGTTTCAGCCGCAGATAGGAAACCTTCAGAAAAAGACATGTAAGTCATGTTCTGTTACTTTAAGATGGGGTTAAGAATTTCCTTTTCGCAGCTGCAAGACGAGGAAACACGAAAAAGATGCTCTGCAGGAAAAAGTCGTAGCTCTCCTTGGGGAAAATCAGTAACAGATGTACAATGAAAAAGTGAAAAGGTTTTGAAAGAGTTTTCTGCACTGTAAAAAAATAAATATATATACTAAACATCTTGGAAAGGAAGCTCTGAGGGCACACAGACACGTTAAAAGTTTCACACGTGGGTGAATAAACACATACATAAAAAACTCACCGACTTACAGACAACAAACAAAAACGCACACGCAAATACACTCAAGAAAATAGATTTGCTGTGCATACACGCGTAAACAAACTTCGTACACCCACATACATAAAGATAAAAAAAACCTTTCTATTGATGTTGAACTCACAATCTGCAGGAGATATATTTGCATTTTCTGATATGCAGCACCACGGCAACCAAGCGCTCTGTTTGGTAAATAATTTCTTGAGATGGATCATGAGACATTCAGAATTTCAGATTTACAGAGAACTATACAATAATACACAATAATATCATTCAATATAACAATATAACAATAGCCTTGTATGTTGTTATTTCCCCTTCAAAATCTTTATTTTTTATGTGTATCAGAGGTGGCGTCCACCCGGAGCGAAAGCCTCAGGCGAGCTATCCGGGTAGGCGTTGGAACATCCGGTCCTTGCAGCAGGACGAGCAAGTTACCTCTGCAACTGAGGGAGCGGTTGGGAGTTGGGATGGGTGCACTCTCGGAGGTGAGAAGACGTAGCCGCGGCACGATCAGTATGGGTGGGTACACCTACTACTGGTCGGGCCGATGATGATCGATGATCCTCACCTCCAAGGAGTAGCATTTGGCATCTCCAGCCGACTGTGTCACTGACCATAGGCTGGTTGTGGCTACCGTACGGGTCCACTTCAAACATCTCGTCCCTCCATTGGCCACTCTAGGATGTTTCACTTGGACAGACTGAGGAAGGAGGTGTGTCCGTGGGTTCGCCATAGGAGTCTCTGATAGATTCACATAACTTGACATAACTTGAAAACCTGACGGACCCCCTGCTCTGTGGGAGTTCTACAGGTGCGAAACGATCAAAGCACTGCAGTAGTCCATTAGCATACGCCCAAGGACAAGGCAGAATTTCAACTCCCTGGAGACATAGGAGTGTATCGCATGGCTTGGCTGAATGGCAATCAGAACTTGCATCGCTCTTTGGTGCGTAGGACTTGGACGCTGCTGAGAAGGGACAAGGAACAGGATTCTTGCTGAGGAGGTTCTTGGTAAATGACCTTCGCCCTGCCTACCAAGCCCTGAGAAAGCTGAACCTAAGCCCTCCTCGTAGATGACTGCAGTCCGCTCAGTGAACAGATCATCTTAGATCATGTTAGGGTCTGTGCACGTTTGGCTGAGTATTCTGAGCAGTTGTACCAGTTACACCCTCCAACAGTTAGTTTGGATGCGAGTTATATCACAGACCCTGTGCCAGACCCACCCATCAGCGAGGAACCTCCTACCCTAACTGAGGTTAGGATGGCGATTTCCAAACTGAAGTGTAGGAAAGCTGCAGGCATATGTGATATCCCTGCTGAACTGCTAAAGGCTGGGAGTGAACCTGTGGCACGGGGCTTACATGCAATCTTGATTGCCATCTGGCAGTCTGGTTCCATTCCCCCTGACCTGTTGAGGGGAAAGGGTATCGTTAGGACTGTAGCAGTTACCATGGCATTACACTGCTCAGTGTACAAGGCAAGGTTTTCGCTCACATTCTTCTGAAACTTACTAAGGCACCAGAGACCAGAGCAATCTGGACTCACTCCTGGCAAGTCCACAATAGACCGTATCCTAGCACTTTCAAGTAATTGTGGAACGCCGTCGTGACATCGGTCGTGGGTTGCTTGCAGCCTACATCGATCCCAAGAATGCATTTGACTCAGTGCAACAAAAATAGCTAAAAGAGATTCTGAGACTTAAGGGGATTCTGACATGGATTATTGGCCTAATAGCAAGGCTATTTACTGAAAGTGCTGTAAAGTGTGTTGGGGGCCTGTGAACTTCACTGTTAATTCAGGGGTGATGCAAGGTTGTGTCCTTGCACCAACACTTTTCAACACCTGCATGGACTGGATAATGGGCAAATCTACTATCCAAAGTCAGTGTGGAGCAACTCTGGGCAATATCAAGGTCTCAAACTTGACTTTGCCGATAATATTGCTATCCTATCTGAGTTTCTGGAATCACTGATGACGGCTCTTGATGCATTTAGCAATGAGGCGAAGCCCTTGGGCCTAGAGGTCTCCTGGACCAAGACCAAGATTTAGGACTTTGGGGGCCTGTTAGGGGAACCCGTTCAGTCAATCCATGCTTGTGGTGAGGACGTTGAAATCACAGAGAGCTTTGCATATCTTGGTAGTATCTTGGTAGCATAGTCCATATCTCTAAGCTATCAGACCAAGAAGTCAGTAGACAGATTGGTCTGGCAGCAGGAGCCATGAACTCGATCAACAAGAGCATTTGGAGATTTGGTACCTATGCAGAAGGACCAAGCTACGTGTCTTCAAGAACTTGATACTCCCAGTTTGGCTCTACGGAAGCGAAACCTGGATGCTATCTAGTGCCTTGGAGTCTCATCTTGATGCTTTTTGTAACAAGTTTCTTCACCGGATCATGGGTACAGTTGGCAGGACCATGTGTCCAACCAATGGCTACACCATGAGACTGGCATGGGACCTGTTACTTGCATAATCCGTGATCGCCATCTCAGGCTATATGGGCACCTAGCTCGTCCCCCTGTGATTATACAAATGTATATATGAACTGATATAAACATATATGTATATGTAAAATTAATTAAATCTACCTCAGAATAATATACCGATAACTTTAAATAGTAATTTAGGATGCTCTAATTTTTTTTACTAATTTCTCTGTGAATTTTTTACCATGCGTTTTTAAATACTCAGGTATGATCTTCTATTTATATTCCAGATTTATGACTGATACTGATTGCTATTGAATGAATGCTACACAAAAAGAATTTTACTACCCGCATGGCTGCCTTTAAAGCTGATTCTTCATTTATTCATGTATTTTATAATTAAAATATTTGCCACTAGAAATATTTACTTGGCTTCTGATTTCCTCGCATGACTGGCAACCATGATTCTGGTTTGGCCACTTTGTAAGGAATGTATGAAAGTACCTTATCATTATTTGT
>NC_051403.1:42260731-42263231 GCF_015228065.2 Penaeus monodon
CAGGGGTAGGGGCAGGGATAGGGGTAGGGACAGGAGTAGGAGCAGGGATAGGGGTAGGGGTAAGAGCAGGGGCAGGGGTAGAGGTAGAGATAGGAGCAGGGGCAGGGGTAGGGGAAGGAGCAGGGACAGGGGTAGGTAAGGGTAGGGGAAGGGGTAGAGGTAAAGGGAAGGGAAAGGAATAAGAGTAGGTGTAGGAACAGGGGCAGGGGCAAAGGCAGGGGCAGAGGCCGGGGTAGGGGAAGGGATAGGGGTAGGGGTAGGAGCAGGGGCAGGAGCAGGGGTATACAGGGGTAGGGGATGGAATGAAGGTGTGGGGGTTGAGGGATTAGGGGGGGGGGTGCTTGATGGAGCGAGAGTGGAACGATTATGTCATAATCCGAAACGCCAGATGACACAACTAGCTCTTTAAAAACCTTATTATTTGTGTACATTCACTCTACATACGCCTTCTGATGCAGACACACACATATGCATACACACACACCGACGGATATAAGTGTGTATGAGTGTATATTTGCATATATATTCACACAAAAAAAACACACACACACACATACACACAAACACACAACCTACCCACACACATACACACACACACACACACACACACACAAACAGCTACACACACACACAAACACACAACCTATATACACACACACACACACACACACACACACACACACACACACACACACACACACACACAAACAGCACACACACACACAAACACACACACATATATACACTCACACACACATACACACACACACACACACACACACACACACACACATTGCGATTGCGAATTCCGTTCTGTAAACTATCAATTTCATTCTAATCCTTTTCATTAACTTTCGTCATTCACTGCTTTTATTATTGAGTGTTGTGCTTTTGCTGATTTTCCTGACGAGATTATATCCTCTGTAGCAAGACTGGAAAACAGTTTTGATAAGATTGAGTCTTCCTTTTGAACCCCCCTTTTGATTAAGATATCTGTCCTTAGAACAACAACAACAATAACAAAAATAGTTCCTGCAAAGTAAAAGTTATTTAATTATATCTTTTATCGTTTTATTTTTATTTACGTATTTAATTTATATGAATTACACCTGTCACGTCAATCATCTCTAGATACCTTATCATAGTCAATTGGTTACACGTGGAACAAAGGATGAAAAAATGGCAGGGGAAAGTCTTTAATTGAATTTGCAGAGATTTCTAGGCTTTCGATTGCGTTAATTAAACATTGGGAGAATGAATGATATTCCCGAGAGTATAATTGCATTTGACTTTTAACGAATGATGTTACAGTTATTTTTGTTTCTTACATTGAATATTGAAAGGCCAGTGAAAAGGACAGGAAGCAGATGATAGGAAAGACAGGAAAGAAAGAGAGGAGAATGGAAAAGAGAGAGAGACGAGAGAACAGAAAAGAAGGAAGGGAAGGAAGATATGATAAAAAAAAGTCAAGTTTGAGAAAGAAAAGAAAGTGAGAAAGAGAGAGAGACACAGAGAAAGAGAGAGAGAGAGAGAGAGAAGAAAGAGAGAGAGAGAGAGAGAAGAGAGAGAAAGAGAGAGAGAGAGAGAGAGAGAGAGAGAGAGAGAGAGAGAGAGAGAGAGAGAGAGAGAGATAGTTACAGAGACAGAGACAGACAGAGAAAGAGAAAAAGTGAATCAGAGGAGAGAATATGAGAGCCAAAGAGTGGGAGGGACGAGAGGTGAAAGAGAAGTAAAGAATGAGAGAGAGCAATTAGAATAGAGAGTTCCGAAGGCTAAGGAAAAGCAACAAGGGGCGTGAAAAGGGAAGAGCACAGAATGAGTGATTATAGCAACCTCTGATTACCAGCTTCACGTTATACTGTTACCTCGGAGGCTTCAGTGTTCCCAAAATGGAAATCATACTGATATATATTTTCAGATTTTGTGATTACATAATGGGAAAGAAATAATTTATTAATTTCTTTTAATGGAAATATCTATTAAAAACAATTTACATCCACAGGTCTACAAACAACTATAAATTGCAACAGATTTTAGGCATTTATTTATTTGATGTTTGTAATAATAATTTGCCCCCCAGATATATTGTCTAAAGGTTGACTTATGTATTTGATTAAGATTCGAGATGATAGTAACTACTGAAATTCTTTTGAGATCATTTAAATGAGTATAAGCAATCACTTTAAATATACAGTATTTTCTGAACTGAGGTTTATCAGTTGAATAAAATCACTGAGAGAGGGGAAGGGGAAAAACTTACAAATCTCAATATTAAGTGTGGTTGAAAATGATGGTAATGGTAATTATAAACACAATTATCAAGAGTAACAGAAATTATTATGCAGATAATAATGGTAAATATGTTGATAATGTTAATGTTGATAATGTTAATGTGATGATGATGATGATGATGATGAAAACGATAACGATAACGATAACGATAACGATAACAGTGATGATCATGATGATGATGATGATACCGATGATGATAATGATGATA
>NC_051403.1:42273231-42275731 GCF_015228065.2 Penaeus monodon
ACCTCAGGCGTGCTTTCGGGTAGGCGCTTGGAACATCGGTCCTTGCGGCAGGATGAGCGGTTACCTCTGCTATCGCGGGAATTGAAGCGACTGGGAGTTGAGGTGGCTGCCCTCTCAGAGGTGAGAAGACCTGGTAGCGGCACGATCAGTGTGGGTGGTTACACCTACTACTGGTCGGGCCGCAGCGATGGTCACCACCTCCAGGGTGTAGCCATAGCCATCTCCAGTCGACTTCAGCCTGCGGTAGTCGAGGTGACACCGGTTGATGAGCGTATCATGGCATTGAGACTGAAGCTGCTTTTGGCTTCATGTCTCTTATTGCTGTATACGCTCCTACCCGATGTACATAAAACCGATGTGAAAGAGGCGTCTACGCCAAACTCGCATCTGTGGCAGACGATTGCCCCCGGCGAGACATTCGCATTGTTCTGGGCGACTTCAATGCGGTATCCGGCTGTGACCGAGCTGGCTACGAGATGTCTGTCGGCCCCCATGGCTCGGGAGCTGATCCCAGCAGCGAGGAATAGCCTCTTCTCCGGGACTTTGCTAGGTCCCAGAAAATGAGGATCTCTGGCTCCTGGTACCAGCGCTCCAACTCGCATCGCTGGGACTTGGTACAGCGATACGGGTACAGTGGCCAAGGAGATCGACCACATTCTTGTCAGCACGCGATGGAGGATCCTCCAGAACTGCAGGGTTTACCGGAGTGCTGAGTTCTGTTGGCACCGACCATAGGCTGCTTGTGGTACCCTGCGGGTCCACTTCAAAACTCCCCGTCCCTCCAGTGGCCACCCTAAGGTGTTTCACTTGGACAGACTAAGGGAGGAGGAGTGTGCCCGTGGGTTCGCCACGGCAGTCTCTGACCGATTCTCAGAAACCAGCAACCTGACGGATCAGTTGCTTTGTGGGAGTCCTTCAAGCGCGTAACACTCGAAGCAGCTCAGGAGTCCATTGGCGTACGCCCAAGGACAAGGCAGAATACCATCTCCCTGGAGACATTAGAGGCCACTGAAGCGTGTCGCAAGGCTCGGCTGAATGGGAATCAAGTCTTGCGTCGTTCCATGGTGCGTAGGCTCGGACACTGCTGAGAAAGGGACAAGGAACAGTTCATCAGGAATCTTGCTGAGGAGGTCGAAGGCCATTTCTTGGTAAATGACCTTCGCCCTGCCTACCAAGCCCTGAGAAAACTGAACCCTAAGCCCTCCTCACAGATGACTGCAGTCCGATCAGCGGATGGACGGATCATCTCAGATCATGTTGGGGTTCGTGAACGTTGGGCTGAGTATTTTGAACAGTTGTACCAGGTGGATCCTCCAACAGTTAGCTTGGATGCAAGCGATGTCTCAGTGCCTGTGCCGGACCCACCCATCAGCGAAGAACCTCCTACCCTAACAGAGGTTAGGCTGGCGATTTCCAACCTGAAGAGTGGGAAAGCTGCAGGCATATGTGATATCCCTGCTGAACTGCTAAAGGCTGGGGGTGAACCTATGGCTCGGGGCCTGCATACAGTCCTGACTGCCATTTGGCAGTCTGGTACCATTCCCCTGACCTGCTGAGGGGCGTGGTCATCCCTCTCTGGAAGGGGAAAGGGGATCGATGGGACTGTAGCAACTACCGTGGCATTACACTGCTCAGCATACCAGGCAAGGTTCTCGCTCACATTCTTCTGAAACGGATCCGCAACCACCTACTGAGGCACCAGAGACCGGAGCAGTCTGGATTTACTCCTGGCAAGTCCACAATAGACCGTATACTAGCGCTTCGAGTAATTGTGGAACGCCGTCGTGATTTTGGTCGTGGGTTGCTTGCAGCCTACATCGACCTCAAGAAGGCGTTTGACTCGGTGCATCGGGAATCGCTATGGGAAATCCTGAGGCTCAGGGGAATTCCGACACAGATTATTGGCATGATAGCAAGCCTCTATATGGTACTGAAAGTGCTGTAAAGTGTGGTGGGGGTATGTCGAACTTCTTCCCTGTTAATTCAGGGGTGAGGCAAGGCTGTGTCCTTGCACCCACACTTTTCAACACTTGTATGGACTGGATAATGAGCAGAGCTACTAGCCAAAGTCAGTGCGGAGCAACACTAGGCAATATTAAGGTCTCGGACCTTGACTTTGCCGACGATGTTGCCATCCTATCTGAGTCCTTGGAGTCACTTGTGGCGGCTCTTGATGCATTTAGCAATGAGGCGAAGCCCTGGGCCTAGAGGTCTCCTGGACCAAGACCAAGATTCAGGACTTTGGGGGCCTGTTAGGGGAACCCGTTCAGTCGATCCATGCTTGCGGCGAGGACGTTGAAGTCACAGAAAGTTTTACATACCTTGGTAGCGTAGTCCATATCTCTGGGTTGTCAGACCAGGAAGTCAGTAGACGGATTGGTCTGGCAACAGGAGCCATGAACTCGATCAACAAGAGCGTTGGAGATTGTCGGTACCTATGCAGAAGGACCAAGCTGCGTGTCTTCAAGGCTTGATACTTCCAGTTTTGCTCTATGGAAGC
>NC_051403.1:42288032-42290532 GCF_015228065.2 Penaeus monodon
TTTCCGAGACATACTATCATCCAAAATGTTATTTGCAGTGCAATCTGCATTATGTATTCAACCTTTATGTAGTTGGATATCACTTGACAAGTTTATTTCCCTCCCTGTGCTTGTTACGATGGGAATAATGTGGAAGTTTATCTTATCTATTTCGCTGTCGTTACTTGCTTACATGTTTTGTTATTACCAACTTATTTTGTATTGTTTTATTTCCTAATAATATACGTATGCATTCGTTTATTTATCTTTTCTTCTAACTATATATAATAACAACTTTTTCAGGGAAAAGTGTCATAATTCATGATACCATACTCCTGGTTCTCAGATTATGGGTTAATTACTCCACTTGAGATAATGAAGCTGTTTCTGGGGGTTAATGAGGCACTAAAAAATAACAGTTCTGTGGAGTAATACGATGTGCTCTGTCTCTACAAATCCTCTCACTGACACTTTTCTAAAGGGCAAACAATATCATGTTTACTTTTGCAATGCAGCAAAATGTCTGTTTTCTGCTAATTAGTAAATAAATTATGTTTTGATTCTTAATTTAAATTAGTCTGTAATAAAGGGATAGTGCTTCATTTCTCTAATTTTGTTAAATGAATTATGGTGATTTATTCTTTGAGATGTAAAATACTTTGAAAATCAAGCATTTCAATATTTCTTCTTCCTATCACAACACTGCCGGGGTAACAACACTAAAAAAAGGAGAACCAATATTCTATAATATTCTACACCATGTACTCATATTACAAGCATGCTTTTACGGTCCTGTGACATTAAGGAAATTAAATGAACACGTGCAAATTAATGTGTAGTTTTAGATATCTACTTACTGTTATGCAGGTTTTCTTCCAGAGGTATTAGAAGAGGTATGACGACGTTGATTGCCATGTTGGAGTTTGGAAAATTAAACTTACACACGTTTTCTTCTCAGTCTGTACAGGTGAGTTCTCTGCTTGTACAAGTTACAATTTTCTGCCTCTGGTCTGTGCAGCATACAGTTTTCTGTTCTATTTATACTCTTTATCCCTTACGAAAAAGAATTAATGGATCTATTTTTCACTTTGCTGGACCTACGAAGAAATTACGAACATACTCACATTGAAGCTTCACATACACTACGCATTCCCCGTGCATGTTATGCTCTCGTGCAATCTAATTTCCAAATACTACAGCTGAAAGTCTCAAACTGCTGAGGCTCCCACTGATTCGTTTTCTCCAGCTCTGCCACGACCTGTAAATAAATGAAAGTAATGTAGTGGACACAAATTGCAAGAATAAATCTGGATTCCGCTTCATCTTTCTTTGTCT
This sequence comes from Penaeus monodon, assembly GCF_015228065.2. Lineage (NCBI taxonomy): Eukaryota > Metazoa > Arthropoda > Malacostraca > Decapoda > Penaeidae > Penaeus > Penaeus monodon. Next base: position 42,289,347 of record NC_051403.1, read on the forward strand.
TTTATTCTCCAGCAAAAGCCTGTTATAAAATAGTTCAGGAATTCAGTATGAACTTTCCGTCCAAAAAATAAACAAACTTTTTGTTAATCATAATACATTTAATTGTTGTTTTGTTATTATTGTTAATATTTTTATCGTTTAGTCATTGTCGGTGTAATGGATCTTATTATTATTATTAAGTGTTATTGTTAGTACTACTACTACTATTACTATTACTATTACTTTTATTATATATTATTTGTTTTGTTAATTTACTAATATGGTAGAAATTATCACTATCATTATAATCATCATTATCATTGTCATTTTTCTTCCTCTTCTTATCGTCATTATTATTATTATTATTATGATGATGATGATGATGATGATGATGTTAATGATAATAACGATAATGATAATGATAATGATAATGGTAATGATGATAATAATTATTGCTGTTGTCATTATTATTATTATTATTATTATTATTATTACTATTATTATTATTATTATTATTATTATCATCATTATTATTATTATTATTATTATTATTATTATTATTATTATTATTATTATTATTATTATTATTATTATTATTATTATTATTATTATTATATTAATAATATTATTAATATTTATTATATTAATAATTATATATTATTATTATTATTATTATTATTATTTTATATTATTATTAAATTATTTTTTATTTATTATATTATTATTATTATATTATTATTATTATTATTATTATTATTATTATTTTATTATATATTATTGTTATTATTATTATTATTATATTATTATTATATTATTATTATTAATTATTATTATTATTATTATTACATGTATATTTATTATTATTATTATTATTATGATTATATATTATTATTATTATTATTATTGTTATAATATTTATAATAATAATAATAATAATAATAATAATAATAATAATAATAATAATGATAATAATAATAATAATAATAATAATAATTATTATTATTATTATTATCATCATTTTCACCCTCTTCCTCCCCCTCCTCCTCCTCCTTCCCCAACTTCTCCTCCTCCTCCTCATCGTCATCATCATATAATCATCATCATCATCACTATCATCATCATCAAATTCATCATTATCATGATCATCATGATCATCATGATCATCATAATCATAATCATCATCATTATCATTATCTTCACCATCATC
>NC_051403.1:42331639-42334139 GCF_015228065.2 Penaeus monodon
ATATATATATATATATATATATATATATATATATATATAACGCAGATATGTAACTATATACCTATCTATTTATCTATCTATTTATATCTGTATCTATCTATATCTAACTATATCTATATCTATCTAGCCATCTATTTAGCCATCTATATTTATTTATTCATTTATTCAGCGCGCGCGCGTGTGTGTGTTTGTGTGTGTGTGCGCGTGTTTGTATATATGCGTACATACATACATCTTACACGTTTGTCTGTGTGCAGAAAGAAAACATACGACATTTAAAATTCTGCGTCAGTCCAGCAGCCATAAGCCGTTAAAGCGTCAGGGATCGGGTGTCGAGTGAAAGAGAATTCCCTACGGCATCCAATTGCGCAAGAGGGTAACCATTTCCGATTTCTGCGTGGCACCTTTAGGCACTTCGAACCGGCAATACATTGAGTTCAAGGGAGCCAAAGGGTAGGTAGCCTGTGACCTCGTAACCTTTTTCGTTATAGAGATATAGAATATTCAACAACCGCAACACCACTACGACTGCATTGTTAACATCTACGAAGCCTTCCCGTTGTATATTACGTACAGTTGTAAAGTTTATGGTTAGATGAAGACCCATCATGTTAGTCTCTTTTTTCTTCAGCTTTCGTAATGTTAACGTCAAAGCCTGCTGTCTGTATGTGGCAGACAATTTACCGCAAAATGAACAAATGCGAAAAATGTCACTCTGACAGAAAGAGGGACTGCAGAGATATATCAGCCAAATATTCATTCAGAACGCCCACGCTTCATGATTCAGTATATCGCGGGGTATGATTTTCCGGACGCATTTAACGACAGTCTAAGACCCAGCAGTTTCCTGCTCTCAGAAGCAAATATTCCTATGAATGTATTGGGAAATATTTTCTCTCAAAAGGTGAAGCCAAGCCAAAACTAAAGAAAGTGATTGGTGTTAGCCCAAACACAGCTCTGCATTTTTCTCCCAGGCAGTATACAAATGATGCTTTCGCGTTGTAAGATAAGAACAGAAAGGTCAGCGGATGTGTTCTTATGCTTGTGGCTACAGACACCAAGGGATGGAGGGAAGCGCTGGGATTCTTCATTACGTAGAAGAAGTAGAAAATTGAATCATAGGTTATTTCTGGGCACTGTATTCTTTTATTCGGCTGCCTGTTTCCCCCTCCTCCCTTTTTCTGTATACGCGGATATAATATATTTAATAGAGAACAGTTTTTAACCTGTGGTTGCCGAGACTCGAGGCACGAGGAATAGACTGCGACTTTTAAACGGGTTTTTACATTACACAGAAAAATATTACATTCAAGCTTGTATTTTTTCGTGGTGTATTTTTTTCAGCAATATATATATATATATTTTTGTGAACAGGCACATATAATATATTTACATTTTAAGCATATGTATATATATATATATATGTATATATATATATATATATACATATATATATATATATATATATATATATATATATGTATATATATATATATATATATATATATATATATATATATATATATATAAATGTTTTTTTTTTTTGAGTTTCAAAACGAATAACAATTTAATGACACAGAACCCTGCAGTTCGAACTGTTAGAAGCACCAGATTTTCCTGTGCATTCATTACCTTAAAGTGACAACAATATTATCACAAACATATGATAAATCCTCTGGTAAGAGAGAGAGAAAAAGATAAACTTTTAAAATTACAAATCTACGAACAGATTAAATATTCTGAACACTTAGAATTGTGACTGTTTTAGTTAAAACGACAAGCACTTCGGAACCACGCCAGGAAGGACATCACGACAGTTATGAAACACAAAACACGAGATAGAAATACCGAGAAGAAAACCAAGAGATAACGTTAGAATATGTGGCATTGCACAGGTTCCATGTGTGTGTGTCTTTGTTTTTGTGTGTCATTGTTTTCGTGTGTGTATGTTTGTGTTTTGTGTGTGTGTGTCTTTGTCTTTGGTTTTGTGTGTATATGTGTCTTTGTTTGTGTGTGTGTGTTTTTGTATGTATGTGTGTCTGTGTTTGTGTGTGTGTATTGCGTGTGTTTGTTTGTGTGTGTGTTTGTTTGTGTGAGTGTGTGTGTATTTGTTTGTATGCATGGGTGTGTACACTTAACCTTTATTTGTATCCATATTTTGTTGTTAATATCTGTTTAATATCCGATCCATTTACCTTTTTTTTCTCTCTCTTCGAATATTTCATTTGATATATTATATTTCTCAAAGTACTTCCCAACTTTCTAAGGACTTGCACACTTTTTCATTGCTTTAGTTACAAGGAAGAAAAACGTTAAGAAGAAGGATAACAGACATAAAGAAAAATGGAATAAAAGATAATGTGAAAGAAAATCAGAATAAGAGATTCAAAAGGAAAGACGTTTGTATACACACATTCATAAATGTGCACATGTGTGTATATACACTTACCCACATACACACACGCGGAAACAAACACAAACAGAAACACACATATGTATA
>NC_051403.1:42366639-42369139 GCF_015228065.2 Penaeus monodon
ACATTCCTATACTTTAGACTTAGGGATTTCCAAGAGCGATAAGGGTAGTAATATACACATTTCACTGCTTATGAATTTTTATCACTAGTTTGCAAAGGCTTCGTGTAATATTTTGTAGAAACTAAATTTTTTGTTGTTGTTTTGTTTTGATGGAGAGACAAAATGGAACATTAAATGCATGTGTAACCTATTCTTTGTGGAAGCTACCACACACACACACGTAAAGAATCAGGACACGTTAGTACCACACACACACACACTCATATATTCACACACACACACACACACACACACACACACACACACACACACACACACACACACACACACACACACACACACACACACACACTCCATTCATACATACACACACAAACAAACAAACACACACACACACACACACACGCTTGAATATATATCCCTCGTTTATGCCTCGCGTCAGCATGTAACCTATGCATTATGAAGAAGCTTAAGACAAGGCGCCAGCATTCAGTCTGGGAATCATACAGCTTTAGATGCGTTGCTGCTTGTATTGGCCAAGCGAGGTCAGGACGGCGCCCGGTTCTTATCTGGCAGTTTTTTGTTTCTTATGCTGTCGTTCCTGTCAACTGTTCGAGGGGGAGAGCTTGCCTCGAATGCCTGGTTTAGCTTGGGATGTTGGGTGTTCGGACGTTCTGTGTGTGTGGGTGGGTCTTTCTCTCTTTCTCTATCTCTGTCTCTACCCCCTCTCTCTTTACTATATAATGGTACACACGCGTGTAAATAAGTGAATGATTTACACACATACATGAGTGCTTCATAGGTGCATACACACAAACTCATAAACGCGCACGCCCGTGTACATATAAAGACAAACCAAACATGCAATACATATACAACGACTAATCTGTAGCCAAAAAAGAATAAGTTAGTAAAAACAGGCAAAAACTCACCTACGTCAAGGCACATTTTAAATATAGTAACACAACGTACAAATACAAATTCTACACCTGGGTTGAGCTCCAACACAAGTGGCAAATATATGCATGAAAACAAATACATGGAATGTTTCGTTGCATGCATTCGAGGCCACAGTGATAAGGAAAACCACATGTCGAGAAATATTTAGCTTCTCAACAGACCCTGAATCACATGGATTAAATCATAAATATCAGTTTTAGTCTCTAATTATGAGCCTAATTATACAGTTAAGGAAATAATTTCCGATATAGTTCTGGTGTTTTATTTCCCAAAATTGAAACGAATTATGTTTGTATTACATTGCTACTGTTATTATTAGTAGTATCATTTTCATTATCATTACCAGTATTAACATTATTATAATCGTCATTCTCCTCCTCATTAATGTAATAATCATCATCAATATCATAATCACTGTTATTATCATATGTATCGTCATTTTCATTATAGAATATTAATGATAACAGTAATGATAATATTGAATATAATAACAATAATAGTAATAATAGTAAGACCTATAGTAATGATAATAATAAAGATAATAATAACAACAACAATAACAATAAAAGATAATAATGATAATGATAATAATAATGATAAAAAATAATAATGAAAATAATAACATTTTTTTTTTATTATAGTTATTATTTTCATTATCATAACTATTATCATTATTATCATTCTTGTTATAATTATTTTTTTATTGTTACTATTATTATTATTATTATTATTATTATTATTATTATTATTATTATTATTATTATTATCATTATTATTAGTTTTATGTCATTCTTCTAATTAATGTAATAATCATCATACTATGATTATCATAATCATCATAACCATCATCATCATTATCATTAATTATGGTTATTATCATTAATATCATTGCTATTACCATTATTATCATTATCATTCTATAAAAAAAAAAAAACAATATCAGTGATGAAAATAATATAATAATATAACATGAAATAATAACAATGATAATGATAATAATGAAGAAATGAATTGTAAATAATAATCAAAAAGATAATAATAACATAATTAATAATAATAATAAATACTAATAATCAATGACAATATAATTAATAATAATAAAAATAACAACAACAAACAACAACATACAACAACAATCAAAATAATAATATAAATAAAATAATAATAATAATAATAATAATAGTAAAAAAAAGAAAAAAAAAAATAATAGATAATCAAACAACAATAGGGATCATAATATAAATGATCATTGTTATAATTTTATTATATATTATATTATATATATTATATTTTTACTATATTATTATATTTTTATTATTATTATTAATTATGTTTTATTTACATCTAGTTATTATTATTATATTATTATATTAGTATATATTTATCATTATTATAATTCATTATTACATTATTATTATATTATTATTATTATACTGTATTATTATTATATTATTTTCATTATAGATATATTAATGATAACAGTAATAATAATATATGAATATAATAACAATAATATAATAATATAAGACCTATAGTAATA
>NC_051403.1:42376639-42381639 GCF_015228065.2 Penaeus monodon
ATAAGTTTTGACGAGAACCAGTTGACCATCTTGAGCCCCTTGCGTTCTCAGTCTCAACTGTACGGTCAACAGATGGGGCGGCGGCGTGAAAGATAGGGCTATCCTCACGTAGGATGACGCTCTCAGAGTTGTAGGTATCGTAGCCACCTGGCAACCGTATCCTGACCACCCTGGTTCACATTTGCACTCGGGCTGTTCAACCCCGCCTTCGCAACGCCCATGTTCTCTGCAAGTTTTCACGACACGACGGCACGCCATTTCCTGGGACCTGCAACCGCTCTCACTGCCCTCACTATAGGCTGGCTCTCCAAGGTCTACCAGCTGCAACGAAACTATAAGACGGTCACTCATCTACTACATCCTCTCCTCTACCTTCACCAATCATGGAACGTATGATTATATGTAGAGCAGGTTAATAGTACCATTTAAATTCTACCTGACCGTTGATTCTTAGGTGTGAGATACAGCCGTCCAGGAAGTGCGAGGTAGGTTCTATAGTCCATCCGTGGTCAGCTAAGCGAAAGGGCGTGTTTGCTCTTCCACCCAACTGTAGGATTCCATGACCAAACCTAGGTCGGCCACCTGGCTCGTGTATATTCTTCCATGTAACTCGAGCCAGGCAGTGTGTATCCTCATGGCCGGAGTTTTGTACATTCCTAGTACATGGGTCTAAAATCATCATCACACCCTGTACAAAGCAAAGCAGATCTATCACATAATAAAACATAGAATAAAGTACCATATATTTATTACTTAATGTTAAATGTACATAATACACCAGTTATATCTTATTCAAAGGCAGTCTTCATTGTGTTCACGTACTTGCAAACAAGTGAACTTACCTTCGACTGCAGATGAATGCGAACAGTATGCCAATACCCATCATTAATAGTCGTGTTCAATTCTACTTTCAGAGGTCCACCTCGACCCTGTAGCAATAACTGAGGCATTCCTTGCCAAAGTTGCAGCACCATAATTGTTGACGAAGTATCAGGAGTTCGAGGTTTGGAAGACAGTGGCCCTGAATACATTACAAGGCCTTCTTGCTGACGAGTAAGGATACGAATGGATATCGTGGTAGGTAAACAAGAAGGAAGAGGGCGAACCCAAGTCCATCCCTTTCCGAAGAAGGTGCGGGCGAGGATCTTGCACCTGGAACCCCACGATTCACCTGGGCAGATGCACCTGCAACATGTATGTAGTAAGTAATCAGGTATAAAGTCTCTCTGAAACGAATTAGATTAATGGCAGTTTATTTTTTTTTAATAACATGGGTTTTCCGCTTATAATATTGCTAGTACTACCTTCTTGCTGAATATTCATTTGACATTTGTTATATATATATCTGTTTTTATATGCATTGCCACTAAAAATACATTATTGTCTTAAAAGTTTACAGTATTCTGCCATACATTTACAAATTACAATTCCATTTAAAAGTGTTACCCAAACGGCATCTACAATAATAAAACGGAAAACAATAATAGGAAAGTATCACCATTATCAGTATGTTTTAATCTCAAGCTGAAACATTACTGACCATATAAAGTTGAGAAATATGCAACTTACTTATTGGGTGCTGGTGTTTTAGGACATATCCCTCCATTGAGACAAGTGCTGGAACTTGTGCAATATTCGGCCTCGTAAATGTAGCAATCGTTGGTGCGAGTGAGGCGCGGAGTCACCAGTGAGGTGGCATTAATATCCACCACCTGTTGAAACAGCAACAGGTTAATAATAGTATGTCCGTCTTTTTTTCTAACTTTCCCTTTTCCCACTCCTAGGAATGGTCTTTATTTCTTTATTTTTTTGGGCCTATTAAAGAAAGAAAGAAAGAAAGAAAAGAAACCCTTGATTTGATTTTTTCTTAGGTATAATGAGGAAAAGAACATGAAAAAAAAATATATACAAATTAACCATAAATTTCTCCTACAAATCTTATACCCATTAGATAAAGACTCAAATGTTAGATAAGACTCAAAATATCAAACCATTTATAATATATATATATATATATATATATATATATATATATATATATATATATATATATATATATATATATATGAAAGGCAAAATGATACATAACTTGATATTTTCACTTTTTTCAACCATCGCAATAAAATAAGATTTCCTCTATAAAAAGACATATCCTGTACTTTCGTACTGTGGAAATAATGCAAACCTCATACAAGAGTATACCTGTCTATAGGTAATATTTTTTTCTGCTAAAGTGTAGTTAATTTTCCCCTACTGACTGAAGCATTTTAGTAAAAAAAATATTGCTTCATATTCCAGAGAAGTAATCATTAGCTGATATCTATCTGTTATATGTATTATGTTTTGTCAGTCAATGCATACTGTCTATGTTCAAACAGAGAATATTACCTGCTTGTCGCAGAACGGAACTTACCTAGTGGAATGCAAAAGCTAACGCTTAGCAGATACTTTTAAATTGCTACATAAGGTCAATCACTGCTGCGAGATGTGTATTTACCGGGCACATGTGACTTGTATTTTCCGGTTATAGATAGGATATTACATCTTATTTAACTGAATTTACACAACAACGGTGATTTATATTCTGCACGAAGGAAATAATAGACATAATTCCTTTGGCAGGTCTTGCCTACGTTCTTCAAGACGGAACTAACTATAACATGATACTACATATTTGCGTGAAGAGATCACCAATAAGATATAAAGGTGACCATTATTTACTTGTCAAGCGAGACCATTAAACGGGTGCGCCATGCTTATATACTGCATGCATAAGGCCAAGAAAATCCTTCACCTGCAGTGGAAGTGCAGTGGAAGCAAGGGAGGCCACGAAGGACGACTCCTGGAGGTCGTTGGTACGGCTGTGCAGAAGAGAAGAATTCTCGGATCGCCAGGACTCGTCTGCATCTTCAAAGTCGTCCATGATTACTTTCAGCCTCGTCATCTCCCACACCTGTCAAGTACATTCAATTTTAGTTGTTGTGTTGTATCTTTATTCGTTTACTAGTAGACCCCATCACTCGTATCTCATAAAGTGTCGAATTAAGTGTGGACGTATCAACGACAATAAACAAAAGGGATAGTAGTATTGTATATATATCACCCAAAGATTACACTTACTTTCCATATTTGAAGGTCAATGAGGCCACGCAGCTTAACAGGGTCCACAAATCTTCCACTGTTCTCCTTAACACTAATCCACACACAAGACAAAGGACTAAGATGATGATAATGATGATAATAATCTTTCGTCCTTTCCGTGTTATCTCCATCAGCTGTGTGTGATCTGGAGCGATTCCTTTGTTGGCGTGATGGGTGTCGAAAGTCCGAGACACTCACTACTTCGACGGTATGAGTGAATTCGCCAACGACCTTCAAGACACTCTGGACTAATCTACCCAACACACCTCCACCACTCTGCAACGGAAAGCTTCGATGTAATAATTTCCACGAATCAAAATTATAATGGCGTTTATATTTAACTTCAAATGTGCACCATTATGTATCTTCTTTTATTTCTACCAAAACATATACCAGAATAAGAATTAGACACTCAATTAATAAAATATATTAGGAATTAACACTTACAATAATAACAGCTAGTCAATCGCGCATTATATAAATATGTATGTATATATATATATATATATATATATATATATATATATATATATAATATATATATATATATATCTGTCCTGGGTAAGACAATAAACTGCACCCTGGGGTTCCCTTGAACAAGGATAGCACCCTATTAGCTCCCTATACCAGGGTTACGGTGAAAATGTCGGCAGCAGGGCAGTGGATATCTGGTGAAAACACCTTCAGTTCTACTGATTACTGGCTTCACCAAATAATATGTCTGGCGTATTACAGTGTAACTGTTTTAAAGCGGCAGAGATAGTTCCTCCTAGTTAGTTGGAGACTGCGAGTTGAGAAGGAGCCTGGGGGATTCCACTAAACTTTTATTTTCTCCTGACAAACCTCTACGCCAATGATTAAATACAGAAATTATAATTGATACCACATCGCCCGTCGCGTGGGTTATCAAGGGGCGCGTTAGTCAGTGGGCAACCAGGCTGACAATGTTAAACATGCATCTGGAAGACAAAGAAGATAAAGAAAACATGTCCAATTAAGAAACACATTAAAAATCAGAACGTGGAACGTAAGGAAAATGAAAGAGATGGGTAAATTACATACCGTCTGTAACGAAATGGATAGATACAACATTCAAATACTAGGAATAAGTGAGACCAATTGGAAAAGTAATGGAAGTTTCAAAACTAAAGAAAACAAGACAGTTCTTTTTTCTGGAAAAGATGAAGGAAATTATAAGCACGGAGTTGCTATGATTCTCACGAAAAAACTGCAAATGCACTAATTGGGTACAGCCCAATAAATGATCGCATTTTAAAAGTCAGAATACAAGCAAAACCTCATAATATTAGTATTATACAATGCTATGCACCAACCAATATTGCAAGTGATGAAGAAATGGAAAATTTTTATAACTCTCTCCAAGATACTTTAGACACAATCCCTAACAGAGATGTAAAAATAATCATGGGAGACCTCAACGCCAAAGTAGGAAAAAATGATCTAAAAAATGACACCTGTGGAAAATTCGGCCTTGGAGATATAAATGAAAGAGGTAAAGATTTTATTGAATTCTGTAGTACAAACAATCTAGTTATAGCCAATACATTGTTCCAACACCACCCAAGACACTTGTACACGTGGTTTTCACCAGACAAAAGAACACGCAACCAAATTGACTACATTGTGCTGAAACCAAAAATGGAAAAGTTGCATAAAAAATGCCAAGACAAGACCTGGTGCCGACTGCAACAGTGACCACCAACTACTAACTATCGACTTTCAAATAAGACTCAAAAAGATGGAGCGTCCAACACCACCTCTAAAGCTCGACTACAAAACTCTTGATAACAATTACAGAATTACAGTGTCAAACAAATTTGAATAACTCATCAATGTGA
>NC_051403.1:42416639-42424139 GCF_015228065.2 Penaeus monodon
ACAACAACAACAACAACAACAACAACAACAACAACAACAACAACAACAACAACAACAACAACAACAACAATAATAATAATTATGATAATAACAACAATGATAATGATAACAATAGTAAAACCACTACTACTACTACTGATAATAAGAACAATGATAATAGTAATAATAATAATAATGCTAATGTTGATAATGGTGATAATGATAATTATAATAATAATTATAATAATAATGATGATGATGATGATGATGATGATGATGATGATGATGATGATGATGATGATGATGATGATGATGATAATAATATTAATGATATTAATAAGGGTTACAATAATAACAATGATAATAATAAAATAATAGTGATACAATAATGATAACACTGATAATAATAATGATAACAACAGTAATGATAACGATTACAATAGTACTACTACTACTACTAATGATAATGATTATAATAATAATAGTAATAATAATAATAATTATAATAATTATAATAATAATAATAAGGATAATAATAATAATAATAATAATAATAATAATAATAATAATAATAATGATAATATTGATAATGATAATAAAAAATAAATATAATGATAATAATAATAATTATTATTATTGTTCTTAATGCTATTATTACTATCATTGTTATTTTCATTACCAGTATCGTTTTTATTATATTTTATTGTTGTTGTTGTTGTTGTTGTTGTTGTTATTATTATTATTATTATTATTATTATTATTATTATTATTATGATTATTATTATTATTATTATCATTATTATTATTATTATCATTATTATTATTATTATTAAAAAATAATAATAATTATTATTATTATTATCATTACTACTACTACAACTATTATAACTATCCCCCTCGGATAGTAGTGTAAATAATGAAAGTATTGTACATAAATTGATGTCTAACTACTTCAGCTCAGTGTGAGGATAATAATATTGACAATAACAATAGTAATAGCAAAGATACTCTTACTACAGCTACTACTACTAATGATAATAATAATAATGATAATAATAATAATAGTAATTAGAGTTATAATGATAACGATATTACTACTATTACTATTAATAATACTACTAATATTACTAATACTATTTATGATGATGATGATGATGATGATGAAACCATGGTTGATGATGATAAAAATAACACTAATGATGATAATAATAATGATATTAAATAATAATAATAATGATAATAGTGATAATGATGATAACTGTAATAGTACAACTACTACTAGTAGTAGGAATGATAATGATAATAATAACAATAACAACAATGTTAACAGAACAAGCAAAAACAGCAAAATATAGATAGATAGATAGTTAGATAGATAGTCAGACTGAAAGAGAGAAAAAGAGCGAGAGCGAGAGAGAGAGAGAGAGAGAGAGAGAGAGAGAGAGAGAGAGAGAGAGAGAGAGAGAGAGAGAGAGAGAGAGAGAGAGAAAGAGAGAGAGAGAGAGAGAAAGAGAGAGAGAAACAATGTACAAAAATAGAAAAAAGGAATACAGGAAGACTAATCTCAACTCTATGCATTAAAACGCACATATTTTTCTAGTAAACTGCGTCATTTCAGAGGCATCTGCAAAATGAAACGGTAACATATTGCATTTTTCCTTGCAATATCTAAAACTTTCACCTTGCTTCAAAAGTCAACTTGAAGATCTGAATATTCACGATGTGTACTTTGTGTGGATACTCGCTCGGGGCTGCACTAAAATAAAGTCAGATCATTAACAAACAACGTAGTTCATATTTTATAAACAAGAAAATGTAAAACAAACAAGTTTATTAATTCGTGTGCTATAGAATATTCGAATATATCTCTGCAGGTGAAGAACAATAGAGGTAGCAAAAAAAAAGAAAAAAAGGAAAGAAAAAAAAGAAAGGAAAAAAAAGAATGAAAAAAAGAAAGAAAAAGAAAAATAAAGAATGAAAAAAGAAAAAAAGAAGAAAAAAAAAAGATAGAAAAAAAGAAAAAGAAAGAAAAAAAGAAAAAAAGAAAGAATAAAGAAAGAAAAACAACAAAGAAAAAAGAAAAAAGAAAGCAAATAAAGAAAGAAAGAAAAAAAAATCCACACTTCATATCCCGAACAAACGCATCTCCTGCAAGAAAAGTCCTGCGAACGTCCCCCGAGACGAGACGAGAGACGAGGAGGGAAGCAGAAAAAAAAAGAAAAAAAAAAGAAAAAGAAAGAAAGAAAAAAAAGGAAAAAAGAGAAAGCAAAAAAGAAAAAAAAATCTCCAAGGAAAGTCCTGCGAACGAGAGACGAGGAGGGAAGCAGAAAAATAAAGAAAAAAAGAAGAAAAAGAAAAAAAAGGAAAAAAAAAAAGCAAAAAACAAAAAAAAAAAAAAAAAAAAAAATTTCCAAGGAAAGTCCTGCGAACGAGAGACGAGGAGGGAAGCAGAAAAATAAGAGACGAGGAGGGAAGCAGAAAAATAAGAGACGAGGAGGGAAGCAGAAAAATAAGAGACGAGGAGGGAAGCAGAAAATTAGAGACGAGGAGGGAAGCAGAAAAATAAGAGACGAGGAGGGAAGCAGAAAAATAAGAGACGAGGAGGGAAGCAGAAAAATAAGAGACGAGGAGGGAAGCAGAAAATAAGAGACGAGGAGGGAAGCAGAAAAATAAGAGACGAGGAGGGAAGCAGAAAAATAAGAGGAAGAAAAAGGAGGAGGAAGCAATGTAGACGAGAGATGCGCAGCGAGGCAGGGCGAAGGCGGAAAGCTTATGTTTTGTTTTGTTTTGTTTTGTTTTGTTTTGTTTTGTTTTGTTTTGTTTTGTTTTGTTTTGTTTTGTTATATTATGTTATGTTATGTTATGTTTTTCTTATGTTATGCTTTGCGAAGGCGGAAAGCTTATGTTTTGACGTAACGAAAAAAGAAGAAGAAAAAGGAGAGAAAAAAATGAAAAAATAAGAAAATAGAGAAAAAAAAACATTAAAGGAAAAGAAAAAAAGAGAAAAAAATGAAAGAAAAAGAGAAAAAAAATAAAAATGATAAAAAATAATAAGAACAAAAAGTAAAAAGTAAAAACAATGGAGAAAACAAAGAAAAAAGAAAAAAAGAAAAAAGAAAAGAAAAGAAAAAAGAAAGAAAAAAAAAAAGAAAAAAAAAAAAAAAAGAAAAAAGAAAAAAAGAAAAAAAACAAGAAAAAAAAAGAAAAAAAAAAAGAAAAAAAAAAAAGAAATGAAAAAAAAGAAAAGAAGAAAAAAAAATGAAAGGAAAGAACAGAAAAAACTTAGTATATAGGAAACAGCTAGAGTTGAAAAGTCAGATCAAAGAATCGAGGCATTGAAAAGGACAATGCAAAATCTGAATGAAAATTATCTGCTAGCAAACAACTGCTTGCAGTCATGTCCCAACCGATCGGGTCATTTGCTACGTGACAGTGTACTTCGCATGTACTGTGGAACGGCATGCAAGAGAGACTCGTTCACAACCAGACTGGTTGCTCTTAAACGGTGCTAGATCACACTGAGCACTTGCAACTCTTGCAATGCCGATAGCTCCACTTTCAATTGCACGGAAGTCGGCTTCCTGCGAACACTCGTCGGACTCAGTGACGATGTGATGTTCGTTGACGACGAGGCAGAGCCTGCACTAACAGCTGTTACTAATGAGGCTCCAGAAGACACCGAGAATGACAGTGACAGCGACTTACTGAGTCTCGAACCCAAACAATTAATAACGATAATAAAAGAATTACGAGCCGAGTTGAGTCGTAAAAAGTTCGTGCTGAATTTCTTTGAATCTGCTGCCCAAAATCTGGCTGAGAAAAGAGATGCTGTTGTCTCTATTCTGGATTTAATTGACAACACAGCATCAATCAAATCCAGTTTAGGTGCACTAGAAGTGCGGTCTATTGCTGCCAGTGCTAGACCCACAAAAATAGACGAAGAATGGCATGAACATCTCTCTCAACATCAAAAAGCTCGCGAATGGTGGTCTTCCAAAAAGCCTAAACCTCTACAGGGAGTCGCTGCCATTTCTGATAGAAAGAAAACTAATGTTGCCAACAACATAAGCAACAGAAATACTATCAGCAGCAACAACACCCGCACCACCACCACTAACAACAGCCAGAGGCGTGTTCAGGCGCCGCAAAGGCCCTCCACCCACCTGGGGTCAGTGCCGCCTTACTCACCTGAGCCCCTAACAAGAAAGCGGCGCCAGCAGCTCAGTGGGAACAGGTGTAATATAGGGCAGGTGCAAACCAGGTCAGACACTAGGCAGAGAGCAAAGGAGCACTGCCAACTGTGCAAACGAACAGGTCACAGTGACGTAAATTGTTTTAGGAATTTTACCTGTTCGTACTGTCAACGTAGAGGTCACCTGGAGCAGGACTGCCTCACTCGGAAAGAGCATGAGAGGCAAGAGCTTTTATTTACTAAGCTCGCTACCGACCAGGCTAATAACAACGCATTGTTGATTCAGTCATTAAACAAATTCCTAACGCCTCAGCAGTCATCGGGCGTATCACACGCGACGAACTGGCCATCGCTGGCATCTAATACACACCCAAACACCTGGCCCTATGCACAGCAGTATGCCAGGTAGCCTATCTATCATATCAGCCAATGTCAGGGGTTTTCAGACGAACATTGGGGATTTAACTTATAAATTTATAATCCCACACAACCCTGACATCATTGCTACCGTTGAGACATTCCTCAATCCTGATGTCCCTGCCACCTTTGGGAAAGTGAATGGCTACACACGCTGGCACCGACGCGATAGGGCGATTGGCACCTTTGGTGGCATCGCTGTCTGCTTTCGTGAGAACCTCGCGGTTCAGTGATCTCTGTGGACATCCCTGATCATCTGGAAATGATGTTCCTTAAGATTCACGGAGAATCACCCATTCTGATGTGCGTGTGCTACAGGCCCCAGTGGCAAGGACGAGAGCCCCTTACCTATCTGCAGTCACACCTTGATGCTCTCCTACAAAAACATGAATGCAGCCATGCAATCATTGTCGGCGACCTAAACCAATATCTTGTCGCCAGGGCATTTGATGAGTTGCTGACAGTGCATGGATTAACAAATCATGTGGATTTTGCCACCCACATTTCAGGTTCCTCACTTGACCCTGTTATCAGTGACCTCAGCTCCGACATAATTACCAGCCATAATTACCATAATTAGTAGCCAGCTGGGGACTGTTGGATCCTCCGACCACTTCGCTGTTCACACACAGGTGATAACAAAAGTGGATCGAGAGGAAAATACAATAAGAACAAACTGGCTCTGGAATAAAGGCAAATGGGCCAGTATGCACCACAAGCTAAGGCAGGTGAGCTGGGATAAAATATTGAGTGGTGATATCAATGACCAGGTTTCCAATATTAATGACGTCTTATTAACATTACAGAGACGATTTATACCCAGTCAGAGATACAAATGCAAACCAGGAGATCAACCATGGTTTGGTTATCAGTGTCGCACTGCTGCTGACCTGAAAAGTAGAGCCTGGCGTCGATATAAGCAGCATCCAACCAACCACAACAAACAACTGCACAAGATGGCTTACAAGAACATGCATCGCGTGCAAAAGAGCGATAGAACCATGGAAAAATGACCTACAACAAAAACTGTCTGGTCGCATTACTTGCGATAAAGTCTGGTGGACTTGTATAAAGCAACAACAAGGCCTGCTTCAGGATGACACCATACCACCATTAACAAAACCTGATAAAACCACTGCAATCACGAGTGAAGAAAAGGCCCAGGTACTTGCCACTCACTTTGCAAGCAAAATGAGTGTGCCTGACCTCGACCTAATTCCCCCATCCGTCCCTCTCTACACTAAAGCCACACTAAAGACCATCAGCATTAAAGCTGACGAAGTCAAGAAAATCCTTCGTCATTTAGACACGAATAAAGCTATGGGTGGGGACCAGATAAGCCCCCGTCTGCTCAAAGGTTGTGCTGACCAATTAGCAGAGCCCCTCTGTAGGCTTTTCAACAACTGCTTGCAAAGGAAGCAGTGACCTTGTTCGTGGAAATCTGCTAGAGTAGCGGTGATACGCGAAAAATCTGCAGCGACGGATCCTAACAATTATAGGCCCATATCTCTGAAAAACTCACTAGGCACTTCGACGGCCACCGATTATTGTACGAGAAACAGGTTGGCTTTCGGTTAGAGAGATCAGCCTCTGACCTACTTCTCGTCCAGTCATCGTCATGGAGTCAAGCCTTAGATGATGGCCAAGACACTTATGTGATCGCACTAGACATCGCTGGTGCGTTCGACAGGGTGTGGCACCGTGGCATCATCAGCAAGCTAGGGAGCTTCGGCATCAGTGGGGACCTCCTGGACCTTCTTCAAAACTATCTCCATGGAAGATCACTTTCCGTGGTAGTGAACGGCTACTCCTCCACCGAGTGCCCCATTAGTGCCTCTGTGCCCCAAGGTAGCGTCCTCAGACCTCTGCTTTGGAACGTCTTTAATGACATCCTGCAACTCATACCGGAGGCGTCCGCGTATGCTGACGACTGCACGATGTCATTCACTTGTAAGCGAGACGACCATCAGCGAACAATAGCGCGCATCAATCAGACGCTTCAGAGCCTTGTGGCGTGGAGCCGGAGATGGCAGGTGACGCTGGCCCCGGAGAAGACACAGGCGATGCTCATCTCCCGTCGGAGGGACCTGGCCTCCTTACCCGCTCCAAACATCCTCCTCGACGGCAAAAGATTGTCTCTGCAGGACTCTATCAAGATCCTTGGAGTAGAGTTCGATAGCGGCTTAACATACACGCGTCACGTCCAGCAAGTGGCTAAGACAGCTGCATGGAAGCTTGGATGCATCCGTCGCATCAGCCACCTCCTGGACGGGCCTGGTGTAGCACACTCTACAAGTCGCAGGTTCGCAGTCTTATGGAGTATAGTCCGCTTGTATGGTCTGCATGTCCGCCTTCATATCTTCTGCTGGATCAGGTTCAGAGGAGGGCGGAAGCAATCATACGCTACAAAACTCGGGAACCGCTGGATGTCACACTTCAACCAATGCAACACCGGCGTGATGTTGGCGGCCTTTGTGTAATGTATAAAGTTAACGTAGTGCAGACTCCACATCTGTCAAGCCTACGCCTTCCCGCTCCACATGACTCCAGCTACGACACCCGTGGTGGACGCGAGCGACAAGAGCAAGTGCGTGTGCCCTTTGCCAGGACAGAGAACCACCTGCGCTCATTTCTGCCAAGATATGGGCGCCTCTGGAACCACATGGTCAGGAACACCAGCCTCCATCACGCAACGTCTCTACAACAGTTCAAGAGTCGCGTCAACATTTGGCTCCTCAACCATATAGCAGAAGTACAGAGTTTTTAGAGTTTTAACTAGTCACATATTTATTTGTTTTAACATTAGGTTTTTAGTTCTTTTCCTTCTTAGTTTCGTTGTCATTTTAATGTTCACTTTTAGAGTGCTTGCCACAGATAGTTTAACGTGTAATATGTTAAAGCTTTGGCAAAGT
>NC_051403.1:42431639-42434139 GCF_015228065.2 Penaeus monodon
AGTAAATTAGCTATTGTTTTCAGTTTTGAGGAGATTATGTTTTAATGCGATATAATATATATATATATATATTATAATATATTTATTCCATATTATATATTATAATTTTATAATAATATATATATAATAATAATAGTATGATGTATGTAGTATATAAAAAAAATTATATTAACATATTTTAAATATATATATTATAATATATATATATATATATAAATTTATATATAATATATATATTGTGTATGTATGATATATATATATATATATAATATTTATATATATAATATATATATAATAAAATATATATTTATTGTATACAACAACACACACACAACACACACACACACACAACACACACCAACATATAATTTTATATTATATAATATTATATATAATAAATTTTATAATAAATATATATATTGGATAAAATATATGATATATATATATTATAATATTTTATATAATATAATATTTTTTTTTTTATAATTTATTACATACACACACACACACACACACACACACCACACAACACACACACTATATAGGTATTTTTAAAATATATATATAGATATAGATTCCCCCCCTATAGATATATTAAACAATATAAACATGAACAAACCCCCTCGCACACACCACACACCAAACACACAACACAAAACCCCACACACACAAACAAACAAACCCTATTATATATATATATATACATTTTTATATAATATATATAATATATAATAATAATATTAATATAAAAATATAATATATATATACGTATATGTATTTAATTATATATAATATATTAAATATATATAATAAATATTATATATATAATATATATAATTTATATTAAATATAATATATATATTATACATCACACAAACAACACACACCCACCACACAAACCCCCCACACCCACCAACACACACACAACACACATACCACACACACACAACACCAACCCCAACCACCAACACACACACACACACACACACCACACACACAACACACACACAAGCAACATACCACACACCCCCACAAAACCCCAAATAATATAATAATATATATATTATAATTTATAATATTATATATATTTTTTTATAACATTAATATATATTATAATATATATATATTTTAAATAATATATATATTTCCAACACCGCATTATTATATAATTTTATATATTAAAATATATAATTATATATATATATATAATATTATATATATATTATATAATCGAACAGATTGCGAGTAGAACAACGAAGGGAAGTACAAAAAAACACACGAATATGCCGAAGGCCTTTTCGCATTTACTGCTTCACCCGGGGATGTTTGAAGCAAAAAAAAGCGAAAAGGCCTTCGGCATATTTGTGTTTTTTCTTGTACTTCCCTTCTTTGTTCTACTCGCAATATATATATATATATATATATATATATATTATATATAATTTTATAAAATTTTATATATACATATATGTATGCATATATACACACACACACACACACTTTATAATATATATATATATATATATATATTTTATATATGTTATATATATATATATATATATATATATATATATATATGCATATATATATATATATATATATTATATATACATATATATATAATTACAATAATATATATATATATATTTTAAAATATATATTATATATATACATATACGTTATATATATTATATATAAAATAAAATATTATTATATATATATATATATATATAATATATATATATATATATATATATGTGGAATGACGTGTCACACACACACCACCACACACACACACACACATATATATACACACACCACACACCACACACACACACACACACACATATATATTATAATATATATATATATATATATATATATATAAACATGCATATGTATACATATACATATATATTTTATGTATATATATGTATACATATGTATACATATCCCTATATATATATATATATATAAATATATATTATATATATATGTATATATATGTATATATATATATATATATATATGTTATTATATATGTATAAAATTATATATATAATAAGTATAAAATATATATATATATAATATATATATATATATATATAATATATATATATTTATATATATGATATATACATATAAATATATATATTATTATATATAATAATATATATTATAATATATATTTTATATATATAATATATATATATATATATATATGTGGATGTACGTGCCCACACACACACACACACACCACACACATATATATATCCCACACACACAACACACACACACACACACAACACACACACAAAAACACACACACACCCCACACACACATATATATATATATATATTATATATATATTATATATATATAAACATGCATATGTATACATACTTTATATATATATATATATATATAAAATATATATATATATATATATATAATAGATATATTAATTTTAAACATATATATATATATTTTAATTAATAT
>NC_051403.1:42464591-42469591 GCF_015228065.2 Penaeus monodon
GGTAGGGTCCCCGGTTCCTTTCCACGGAGAGTGCCGGTGTTACCATTTTAGGTAATCATTCTCTCTATTTTATCCGGGCTTGGGACCAGCACTGATTTGGGCTGGCTTGGCCACCCAGTGGCTAGGTAGGCAATCGAGGTGAAGTTCCTTGCCTAAGGGAAACAACGCGCCGGCCGGTGACTCGAACCCTCGAACTCAGATTGCCGTCGTGACAGTCTTGAGTCCGACGCTCTAACCATTCGGCCACCGCGTCCCCATATATATATATATATATATATATATATATATATATATATATATATATATATATATGTACACACACACACACACACACACAGATATATACATGTATATATATAAATATATACACACACACATACATACATATATATATATATTTATTTTATTATTATTATTTTTTTACACACACACACAATATGTGTGTGTGTGTACGTGTGTGTGTGTGTGTGTGGGGGGGGGTGATGTACCTATGTATGTATGTATGTATGTATCTGTCTATTTATCTGTAAATATGAAAAGGAAAACAGCAACAGTAAGAAATGAAATGAATCGTGACGTTTCTAACCCTTCGCGTGTTCCTCTTCAGACGAATAATAAACCGAAATGGATACAAGGAGAGAATTTTGACAAGAATATATAGTGGTAGAGAGACAGAACGAACAAGAGCTGAATCAGGTCTCAGGAGGAGGGTCAAGGTCGAAGAATCTAAGGGAGGCTTTGCTAACTAACGAGGAGGTAAGGTCATCCAAGCCCCATTGACCAGCACTCAAGTTAAGATTAGGCATTTTTCTAATCAATAGGGATGCTAGCATTTTTCTTTCATGCGAATTTGCTAATTTATGAATTAATTTAGCACCTATCCAGTTTAGCCAGTGACCTTCATCAGACAAATGAACGAAACACGCATTTAATTCTCTGGCATTTCTAACATCACGCTGATGTTCATTAATTCTTTTCTCAAAAGCTCTACCAATCTCGCCTATGTAAAGCTTGGGGCAGTCCTTACATAATGTAAATGCCGGGAGAAGTCTCAAGAGCACCGCTAGCACCGCATTGTGCTTAACCAAAGTATTACGCATTGTGTTCGTTTACGTAAAAACAATAAATTCCAGCGCCTTTAAACGTGTGTTGTTTTTCATCGAGGGACGGGCTATAAGGAATAATTAATAGATTACTGGCACTATCATGTTAAGTATTACGGGGATGAGTATAAAATTTCCATCTCGCAGATGAATGTGCCTGATTAAAAAAAAGAAAAAAGAAAAAAAGAAACGATGATAGCCTAATATCGAAAACGTCTCAAAAATGACGTCGAGCTCCCGATCTATAAATTCATTATCACAAATCCTATATACCGTAAGAAACACGGACGAGACTACTGACTTTTTAACATACAGAGGGTGATTTGAGAAAAAGTGAAGGTAATTAGCTGTGTGAGTAGGTTTACGGTAAGCCGAAAATTTGAGCGAGCCATTTACATTGAATAAAAGAACGTCGAGAAAAGGTAATTTCCCTGAATCTTCCCATTCTACTTGAAAATTGATAATACGCGCGAAGTTGTTAAGTTTTCTGAAAAAATCGAAATCTGAACGGTTAAACTTGCCACAAACAAAAAATATCATCAACATAACGAAACCAAATCGTGTCGGGAGGGAGAATAGGCGGAAGGAATTCAGATTCAAACATCTCCATGTATAAATTCACAAGAACCGGGCTTAAGCTACTTCCCATCGCGATACCATTGATTTGTTTATAAAACTCGCCGTCAAAAGTAAAGACATGACAAACAAACGAATGTGATCGATAAAGCAATTGACCGGAATAAAGATCTTCTCATGAGATGAAGAAAGTTTTCTTTAAAAAAAATCTAACATATCATCAAGCGGGACATTAGTAAACAAGGAATCTACACCAAAACTCACAAATAGATTACCGTGCGTCGACAGGTTTCTAACCTTATCCATGAAATCCAACGAATGTTTAATATGACTATCAGAAAAGGACCCCATAAAAGGAGATAAAACGCTCGCTAGCCAAGAGTCTAATGGACGGGTAACTGAGTTGCAAGACGAAATGATAGGCCTTAGAGGGACGCCATGTTTGTGAGTTTAGAAAGACCATAAAAATACGGAATAGAGGGATTAACCGTTCTAAAGCGATCAAAGAATTTGGGGTCAGGACATAAGGCAGCAATACGTCCGAGGTTTTTACGAAATGATTCCGTGACAGGAGGGTAAGGGTTTGAGCACACACACGCACACACACTGTGTGTGTGTGTGTGTGTGTGTGTGTGTGTGTGTGTGTGTGTGTGTGTGTGTGTGTGTGTGTGTGTGTGTGTATGTGTATGTGTATGTGTATGTGTATGTATATGTGTATGTGTATGTGTATGTGTATGTGTATGTGTTGTGTATGTGTATGTGTATATGTATATGTATATGTATAAATAAGTAAATAAATAAATAAATAAATAAATAAATATATATATATATGTATATATATATATATATATATATATATATATATATATATATATATATATATATATATATATATACATATATACACACATGTATGCATATTCATACATACAGTTTCCAAACTCCCTTTTCCCACTCGAGAAATCCGTGTCCGTCAGCATTGTTTCAACTTCTTCATCATAAAATTTCCTTTCTACTGTAGTCTTTTTTGTTCCTTAATTGCTACGTGGGCGCCGTAGGATACGTGATGAGGTTTTTCCTCTTCCTCCAAGGCTGTCGCCTGTGAGGCTTTCAGACTTTCTACTTTTCATTTTTTGAAAATCTAATTTCTGCGCTCATTTTCCCTTCTTCGGGGCAACATATAACAGAGATACACACACACACACACACACACACACACACACACACACACATACATACACGCGCGCGCAAACATACACACATACATACAAACACACACACACACACACACACAAACACACATATATATATCTGTCCTGGACAGGACGTTAAACTGTACTCTGGGGTTCAAGGATAGTACTGTGAGCTCCCCGTGCCAGGGTTACGGTGAAGCTTTTGGCAGCAGGGCAATAGTTTCTGCAGAAGACGTTTATCAGTGCAACTGGTAGTTTACGGCAAATGCAGAATATGTCTGGCGGAAGTTTAGTTCTACTGAACACACGGCAGAGATAGCATTCCTAGTTAGATGGAACTTAAAGGGCCTTTACTTTGCTCATTTTATGGCTCCTGACCACATCCCAAATATGATTGTTTGGGTTGTATGTGTGTGTGTTTGTGTGTGTGTGTGTGTGTGTGTGTGTATGTGTGTGTGTGTGTGTGTGTGTGTGTGTGTGTGTGTGTGTGTGTGTGTGTGTGTGTGTGTGTGTGTGTGTGTGTGTGTGTTGTGTGTGATTGAGTGTATATGTTGTTCTATATATAGATAAATTTACACATACAGACACACACACACACTGTGACCGTGGTTTGTAACTGTGGAGATAAGGGATTGCGTCGTACTAGGTAATTAATGGAAGGGAGAGGATGCACGCTGTCAACAGTGACGTCACTTAGATGGAAGGCCTACAGATGTCACGTCCGCAATTGTGATGGGCGGAAGACTTGGTATATGTGGATTAATATTATTGCATAAGACGGATGCTATATTGATAGTGGGCGATAGGTAAACATGTAGTATATGTAATATGTTTACATAAGGGTAACGCCGAACTATTGGTCTGTGTGTATTAGACATAAATATGTAGCACTTTTAACTTGGAACATATATGATAAATATTTTTAAGTAGGGTGCCCTGTTAGAGCTTCACACACACGTATATGTATAGGTGCAGCAAAGTCCGACATGTTTGAAGTATCATTTAATCTACTGCAGTGGTTTCATTACTGTAATAAGTCTTTAAGCCAGCAAAAAAATGGACATTTTTATAATGTATTATCCCTTTAAAAAATCAGTTATAATTATTAATGATTGCATTACACTATCAGAATTCAGTTGTTGTTGCTGTGGTTGCTAGTTTTATTGCTATTATTATTGGCGTTATTACCTTTTGTTTGTTCTTGTCATCAGTACCTTTATTATCAATAACTACAGTTTATTTCTTGTGTTATTTCTCAGCTATGAGAAGCATCAAATTGGAATATATATCACCACTTACAATTTCTTAATTCAATTAATTTTCCGTCATTAGAAACACAAATCACAATATTCATAAATCTAGGCTTTTTCCTAGAACTCAAAAAGAAAGTAATACTATCAGTTACGATAATGACATTGAAGTTAATGTTGACGTTGACGTTGATTCTAATACTGTAAAGAGGATTTTGATGATCATGATTTTTATATATATTATCTTTGTCATCATTATTAGTAGTAAGAGTGTTATCACTTTCGTTTTCAATTTAATTTCTATCATTTTCATGTTCATTGCTGTTGTGATAATTATTGTTTTAATAATAGATAATAGTATTACTATAATCATTCGAACGGCACCAGTATATCACAAAAAAAAAAAAAAAAAAATACTGATACGAAAATTGTTTTTGCATCAGTGCTGGAATAAAATGAAGAAATCTTTATTGTTCTTATATGCGCTTATAAATTTCGACTACAAACTTGGTAAGTGTTCATAAACACGTAAAACAAATGAAAAACAGTATCATTCATATTTCTATATAGATGATATGTCTCAGATTCTAATATGCAGAATGATGCTCAACTTCTGGCGTACACCTGGTAAGTCCATTTGTGTTAGTGTCTATAACGTATATCTAGGCACATATAACTAAAGGGATTCTTATGATGGGTATTTTGTAATAGTATTGATTTTAATCTCATATGGCTGGATACAAAATAAGTAAATAAATAAATCATACAAACTGAAGTAGTTCTTACTGTCCAGAATAATATCACATCTACAAATACTACAAATTGGAATAAACAAGCGAATAAAAAAAAACTGAATCGATAGCAAAAGGGAACAACAA
>NC_051403.1:42532091-42534591 GCF_015228065.2 Penaeus monodon
GTCACTATGACACAGGCTCATACTCCACATTCCACCTATGGAAAATATTCATAAGCAAAACATCTTATTTCTCTCTCTCTCTCTCTCTCTCTCTCTCTCTCTCTCTCTCTCTCTCTCTCTATATATATATATATATATATATATATATATATATATATATACATATATATACATATACATATACATATACATATACATATACATATATATATATATATATATACACACACACACACACACACACACACACACACACACACACACACACACACACACACACACACACACACACACACACACACACACACGCAAACACACTTATATATACACTCATATATATTTCCTTTAGGTGTTGCACGCTTTCGTTACACAAGAACCTGATTACCATATTACCATTATCATCGGATTACAAGTACATATCCGCACAGCAGAAGAAAGCACATATCTCGAGCACCGCCTAATCTCATTTCAAAGACAAAGTTGAATCTCTTCCAGCAGCTTCCAAGCGCCTGGCGGATTTGCGTCGATTAATATGGATGACACGCGTCGCCCTCCTTCCGATCCCGTGTAAGTCTAACAAAGCAGAACTTGCAAAGATTCGTCATCTCGCGGCTAAGCATCAGCTGCCAAGATTTTTTTTTTCTCTCTTCTCTTTCTTCTCTCTGATTTTTTAAATTATTTTTTTTTTCTTCTTGATTTTCTTATTTTTTGTTCTTTCTATTTTTAGTTATTCTTCTCTTTCTTTCTTTTTTCTCCTTATTTCCCTTTTCTTCGTGTTTTTCTTTATTCTCCTTCTTGATTTTCTTATGCTTTGCTCTTTCTATTTTTTAGTTATTTTTATTTTCTTATTTTTTTCCTTTTTCCCTTTTTTCGTTTTTTCTTTATCTTCTTGTTTCTCTTCCTTTCTGCATTTTCATTTTCTACTTACTCTTATCATTTTTCGCATTCTTTATATTATTCTGATTCGCAAAGAAAGGCCTGTGTTGATGACAAGATAAAAATCCAATTGAAAAATAAATTGATTATAATCTGTGATTAATTATGTAATAATGTCACCTTGCTGTACTTACAGAAGATGAGAGAGAGAGAGAGAGGGAAAAAAACGTTAATAGAAATAATTAACGAACATTTTGACAGTTCAGACAATGATGATAAATATAATAAGAGTAATCCCAATAAGTCTAATTAAATAATAATCACGATAGTAATAATTATAGTAATGAAAATAATGATAATAATATTAATAAATTTATTAGTAATAACAAAGACAACAACAGCAACAACAATAGTAGTAATAATAATAAAAATGATAATAATAATAATAACAATAATGATAACAACAATAATGATGATATTATTGATAAAAAATATGATAATAAAAATTATGAAAATAAAAACAATATAATAATAACAGTAATAATAATCATAATAACTATAATAATAATCATAATGATAATAATAATGATATAAAACACAAAAACAAAAATAGCATTAATAATATTAGAAATAATGATTTTAATACTAAAAATTATAATAACAATAATAACAAAAGCAATAATGATAATAACAATAATGACGATAATAATGACAAAAATAACAATAATAATAGTAAAAACAGCAACAACAACAACAACAACAACAACAATGATAATAATAATAATAATAATAATGATAATAATAATAATAATAATGATAATGATATTAGTAATAATAATAATAATAATAATATAACTAAACAACAGCACAATAATAATAGATAATAATAATAATACATTATATAATATATATATAATAAAATAACAATAACATAAAGTAACAATAAATAATAAGTAATAATAATTATATAATTAATCATTATAAAAAAATGTAGAAATAATAATAATGATAATAATAATGATAATATATAATGTAATATGATGATAATAATAATATAATAATATAATAAATAATAATAAAATAATATAATACATAATAGTAATATAAGTAATAATAATAAGTAACATGAATTAATAAAATAGTGATAATAATGAAGATAACTGATGATAATGATATAATTGTATATAAGAAAATATATTTGATAATGATGATACAAGTAATATGATATAATAATGATAATAAAATAATAATAAATAATAATAATAATAAATAATAAACAATAATAATAATATAATAAATAATATAATAATATAAAATATATAATATAATAATCATAACAATGATAATAATAATAATGGTTACTACTGAAGAAAATATTTGTAGAATAATAATAATTATAATAACAACAACAGTAATAATATATAAGTAATGATAATAAAACAATAATAATAAAAAGGGTAATAATAATAATAACAAAGATAATAACAACAATAATAATAATAGTAATGACAATAATATTAACAATACTAAACATAATGATTATAGCAATGATAATAATATAGAAAAAATTATAATAACAATAATGATAACAGTAATCAAAATAATGGTTATAGTAATAATATAT
>NC_051403.1:42562091-42564591 GCF_015228065.2 Penaeus monodon
AAAATCACGTCTACTTGGATATGCTCAACCATTAACTCTACCGCCATACCATCCCTTAATTTTAGAAACTCATTAGTTTCGTCTCGACCAATAAAACTTTACGCTTTCACCCTCGCTACTAAATTAATAACGGAAACTCTACGCGGAATGTCAATATCACTCGGCGGTATTTCGGATCGAGTTTATCCGCAGAGTTCGAACAGCGGAGTCGGAGGTTCGAATATATTAACCTCGGGGCCGTTTTGCTCGCACGTTCGCCCGCTCTTGCAAACCCGCGCCTCACGATAAAAACACTCGTTTCCTTAGGTAATCTGCAAATATTTCGGCTCTAGTGGGAGCCTGAGTTTAAATTCGGGAAACGGGCCTGATCTTTGTTTATTCGACTTGAAAGAAGTGGAAACAAATAGATAAACGCAAATCTTTCTTTCTTTCTAAATGTGTACTTGCGTGTGCAAGTATATATATATATATATATATATATATATATATATATATATATATATATATATATATATATATATATATATATATATATATATATATATATATATATACATACACACAATATACACACACACACACACACACACACACACACACGTGTGTGTATATGTGTGTGTGTGTGTGTGTGTGTGTGTGTGTGTGTGTGTGTGTGTGTGTGTGTGTGTGTGTGTGTGTGTGTTGTTTGTTTGTGAGTGTGTGTGTGTGTGTGTGTGTGTGTGTGTGTGTGTGTGTGTGTGTGTGTGTGTGTGTATGTGTGTGTGCGCGCGTGTGTGCGTGCGTGCGAATTCAATGCTTTACATGGAATAAGAAAGGAATGAGTCGAAAACGAACCAAAGCAGAGTTATTGAAAGAGCATTTATGGAAATGAAGAAAGCGCCAGCGGAGGCTTTGATCCCTATATCTTGCCAATCTTTGCGATTCCGTTGTTCCCTGAGACTCGCTTCTTGTGATTTTCTTGTATTCTGCGTCTGATTTTCTCCGTTTTCTTATCTTTATATCTTTACATGTATCAATTCGTCGCGTTTTAAGTTTATATTTTATATTTTCGTTTATATTTTATCTATGTATGTATTTGTGATGATATATTTTTCAATCATCATTTAGCAATGATTCGATTATTCATCAAACCTCTCATTTATTTACCTCATTCAACTATCTATTTATTATCTATCTTATCCTATTATCCATCTCTCAATTTCTGAAACTAGCCTCCATTCCATTTTATTTTGCCTTCGAGTTTCCAAACTACCCATTTTCCCGCGAGGAAAAGCGCGGGTCGGCATCTTCACGTGGAATTTACCTTGGTTTTGGTTCTCTCTCTCTCTCTCTCTCCCCGGTTCGCCTTCCTCACGTGACTGTGGTGGGAATAGATTGCAATGGTTCTCTTGCACGGTTTTAGGACTATTTAGATAGTGTGTGCGGATTCGCTTCTCGATAGGGAGATGGGTAGGTAGGTTGGTAGGTAGATAGATAGGTAGAGGGAAATAGAGAGAGAGAGAGAGAGAGAGAGAGAGAGAGAGAGAGAGAGAGAGAGAGAGAGAGAGAGAGAGAGAGAGAGAGAGAGAGAGAGAGAGATAAAGATACAGACTATCTATCGCTTCTCGATAGATAAAAGGTAGATTAGGTAGGTAGGTAGGTAGACAAGTAGAGGGAAATAGAGAGAGAGAGAGAGAGAGAGAGATGAACAGTCAGACTGGCAGATAGACAGACAGATAGATAAATAAACAGATATAAAGATAGACTGGTCAGAGGATAGCTAGAAAGCTGGATAGATGAACTGACTTGACAGACAGAAGAAAAGATAGGTAGATAGATACATGGACAGATAATCCAATAGATGGTAAATAGTCTATCCTATCGATAGACTGTTACAAATCTTTGTACGTAAAATAACATAATTCATGCAATAGGTAGATAAACTGAGAGCCACCTGGAGAGGCAGATATATAGATACAAAGATAAATAGATAGATAGGTAAATAGGTAAATATATATAGTTATAAATGAATAAATGTATGCACACAAGAAGGTCGTTGGTTGGTGTGCAAAAATGCCTGCATGCATATTTGTCTATTTGCGAAGGAGTGCCTGCGTCTAAGATTCTGTGCAAACACAAAATATTTCTACTTCGTGCTGGTATTGTAGAATTCCTTTGAGCCTTAGTTGCATGCATATGAGACGAATATATCTCCAGATTCACGATTCAGTACACTCGGGAGAGTTGAGGCTTCGAATGTTAACTTTCGATTCATATTATATCAGTTCTTGCAAGTTTTCCATTTTTTCCCGTTTTCTTTTCTTTTTCTTTATTCTTATTTTTATTTTTTATTTATTTATATATTCATTTTTTATTTTTATTATTATTATTATTCCCTTCCCCCTCTTTTTATATTATCGTTTTCTGTGGAGAGTTTCAAAAGGTTGTCGACGCAGGCCTCTGGAGCGCGAAGGCGTGGCACCAACAGGCCATGGGGTCGCGACGTGGCAAATTATTCACT
>NC_051403.1:42569591-42574591 GCF_015228065.2 Penaeus monodon
CTTTTGCTTTTATTAATAGTATTGTTACAACTTTTACTACGATTTTTACCAGTACTACTACAACATTCATTAATAATACAAAATACATTTACGTGTTTTGACAGCTGCAAGTATCGGTTCAATGTTCAATAGAATTTGAAAAAAGCTACACATATCTTTGAATTTATCTTTCGGGTAACAAAAAAAATTCGGTATGCGAGAGCAAGTTTGGTGTAGGAATTAAAAGGTGACACATAATTTTTGATTATTGTTGATTTTTTTTAATGGGAATAAATATTGGAGATGTTTCAGCTTATATATATATATATATATATATATATATATATATATATATATATATATATATATATATATATATATATATATATATATATATATATGTGTGTGTGTGTGTGTGTGTGTGTGTGTGTGTGTGTGTGTGTGTGTGTGTGTGTGTGTGTGTGTGTGTGTGCGTGTGTGTGTGTGCGTGTGTGTGTGTGTGTGTCTGCGTGTATGTATAAAACTATTGAATATTCATTTTATAACCAATGGAATTAAAAAAAAAAAAAAAAAACATACGAGGGAGTAAGGGACTGTCTTTTCTCCTTTACTGTTCAATTCGGACGAAAGTATAACGAAGAAATTATAATAATATCATCACAAATGAGGATAAGACCGAAAAGTAATTCAAGAGTTTGAGAGAAAATTCTAGACTCTTTCCTTCTCCTCCCCCCCCCCTTCTCCCCCTGTCCCTTTCTAAAGAGCATTGGTAAAATTAAGATCAAAGATATAATAAAAAAAGTTGGGGAAAAAGTTTATTATAACTGTTCTTCACTTTTCTTATCCCCTCTTTACCCCTTCCCCTGTTCCCCTTATCTCATCCGTTTTTTTATTGTGATACTTATCTGTTTCTCTCTCTTTCTTTCCATCTTTCATCCTTTTTTTCTCCCCTCTCTTTCTCATTCATGTTTCACTTTCCCTTACCACTCTGTTTCTTGCTCCCCCCCTCTCTCTCTCTCTCTTTCTCTCTCTCTTTCACTTCCTTCTTTCTTTTTCCCCCCACACCACTTCCTCTCTCTTATCCTCTCTCCCCTTCCTCCCCTTTCCCTCCCCTCTCCTTCTCCCTCCTATCTCCCCCTCCTTCCCCTTTCCCTCCCTCTCTCTCGCTCTCCCACCTCCCTCTCTCTCTCCCCCTCCACCCCTTCCCCTCTCCCTCCATCCTCTCTCGCCCCCCCTTCTTCCCCTCCCTCCCTCCCCCCCTCCACCCCTCTTCCTGCTTTGGGCTGCTTCCCTGTAATCTATAAAGGGAAGGTCAGCTTAGGTCAGGATCCCGTCTATCACTTCATGATACCGCATAAGATCAAGGGATTGCCGCTGGTCGAACCGGATCCAAAATACGACCCGGGTTTATGGATAGAAATATCGGCGTGTTGGTGTTTATATATAATGCTCCTCGGATATCGTAGGTTAGATTTTACTTGTCTCATTTTCTTACAAGGGAGTTGTTGCTTGGGAAGATGCGAGGAGGAGCTGTGTTATGTCATTATTTATAATGAGTGGGAGATTAAGAAATGAGTTTTTTTTTCCTTTTCTTTACCATTTTATTCGTTTTTTCTACTCTTTGTTATGCGTGAATTTACTCGTTCTGCTAATCTTATTGTTATTGTAATTATCATTTTGATATTAAGAAGAGAATATAGCTTTCTGTTCTTTTATCTACCTCTCTTTCTCTTTCTCTCTCTTTTTTTCGTTTTGCTTGAATTTAATTGTTTCGCGTTAGTATTCTTGCAAAATACAATAATCATATCATTATCAAGACGAATGTATAACATACTTTTCTTTTTCATATTATTCGTTAATTTACTCATGCTACAAATCCTCTTGAAAAACGCATATAATGAAACAGTTTGTGCATTAATGTAAGCGAGAAGCCTAATTTCGCAAACAAAAAAAGAAAAGAAAAAAAAAATTAATAACTCCATGTCAGTGAATCTAAAACGATACAAAATTACAAAAGAATTATTCCGTCGCATTCATCACGTTTCAGTACACCCATATTAATGTATCACTTTTGAGACATATCAATTAATTACCCCATTTTGATTGTACAAATGTTGCCTGTCAATTAGGATTTCGAATAATTTAAATATGACAAACGTGTCACAATGGGTTCAGAGATGCTCTTTGTCAGGCCTACAGTGATTGAAGGTAACACGCTTTTACATTTGGTTATGGTGACAAATGACACCTTTCTTTCCATTTATTTTCTGTTATTGTTGTTATTATTACTTTTATTACGTTTTCTTTAGTTATTTCTATTATGTTATTTTAACTGCTATTTTCGTTGTTGCTGTTTTGCTGTTGATCTTTATTATTATTATCATTATTGCTATTTTACTGTCATTATCACCACCAGCATCACCATCGCTATTACCATTTCCATTACCATTGTCATTACCATCTTCATCTTTATCATCATCATTATCATCATCATTCTCATCTTCATCCTCCTCCTCCTCCTTCTCCTGAGTATCATCATCATTATAACCATCATCACTGTCATTGTCATCTTCATAATCATCATTACCTCTACCATCACCATTATCCTCATTATCATCATCATCATAACTATTTCCATTATCATTATCAACATCATTATCAAAAAAATATATTGCATTACATACACTAAACATGCGTGTGGATATGCAGTCTCAATTTCTCTCCCTTTCTCTTTTTCTCCCTATTGTAACAAAAAGAAAGAAAATCATATGATTATAAGGTAAGCCACTGTAAAAAGAATTTAGAGTGAGCAAACTAATCTGCAAAACTTAATTTTGCTCTGTACATGTCGGTGCAAAAGGGAATAAAAAAGAAAACGAGAGAGAAAATGAGAGAGAGAGAGAGAGAGAGAGAGAGAGAGAGAGAGAGAGAGAGAGAGAGAGAGAGAGAGAGAGAGAGAGAGAGAGAGAGAGAGAGAGAGAGAGAGAGAGAGAGAGAGAGAGAGAGAGAGAGAGAGAGAGAGAGAGAGAGATACAGAGACAAAGAGAGAGAGATACACACAGACAAAGAGACAGACAGAGAAAACGAGAACACACATTATATAATCTCACAACGGACTCTAACCCTATGCATTAAACCCCATCCTTGCTGCTAGATTCTTTCACAAATTGAACCCAGTATCCGTAGCCGCGTCGACATGTGCTAATGCCTTCATTAAACACCCAGGCCTTAAAGAAAAAATGAGGCAGCGATTCCCAGCCACCTGGGATTGCATCATCTGGTTTAGGTAATTGAAGTGGATCACGGTGGGTAAGTAAGAAGAGCAGCTGGCGGATTGAAGATGCAATACTCTTTTATTGATTGCTCAATCTATCGGGGTAATACTGATTTTCCTTTTCTTTATTCAGTCCTTCTTCTTTGTAGGTTAGTTTGGCGGTGTTTTATCAATGCTAGTAATGCTAGTAATCGTAATGCTAGGAATTTATTTAATAGAAATAGCTAAATAGTTAATAAAAGAAATCGGCAGCTTTATAACAATCAATATCAATACAACAACAAGAAAGTTTACAACACTGAAAGTACAACCGTTGATAATATTTGCGATCAACAAAGTGCGACCAGTGTCATCTCTAGTCAATTTGGCTTCCACGACAGTGAAAAAGCAATGGAGCTGGCTTACCCGGCAGGCAATCTTGCAAGGAAGGTTACTCCATTATAGTCCGTGACCCTCCTCCGTCTCCCCCCCCACCTGATCCCCCCTCTCCCTCCCCCTTCCACCCCATCAAATATCCCCTTTCCCTACCCATTCCTAGACACCTGGTACCCTTCTCCTTCCCCCTCCCCCCATGCCTGGTACCCCTTCCCCTTCCCTCTGCAGCCAGAAGTTCAAGTTTATTGGCAAAATCTGTACACGACAATAGGTATATTTCGCGAACATGCCGAGAGAGTTCTAAAGATTAGCGAAACGTTAATTAAATATCGAATCTTGTAAAGGTAATTATCTTATTTCCTGCTTGCTTTTGAGTTTTTTTTAACAAGTTAATCATTATTTCATTAGGTTCTTTATTAATATTTTTATTGTTATCATCACTGTTACTTTCATCATCATAATCTTCACCATCATCATCATCACCACCATCATTATCATCATCGTTATCATCATCATTATCATTATCATTGTAAGTGTCATTGCCATTATCATAATCATTATAATTATCATTTTCATCATTATCAGTATTATTATCATAATCATAATAATTATCACCATTATCATCATTATTATCATAATTATCGTCATCATCACCCTTATTATCATTATCATGATAATTATTTTCTTTTCCACCAAATTTATTATCATTACCATCATCATATCATGATAATTATCGACAATACCAATAACACTCAAACTATCCTTATCTTGAAATGATAAAAATAAGCTGTTTTAACATATTAAACATTGATAAAGTTACTTCTGCAATCAGAAAATTATATAACAAGCGCACGTTAGCTGAAAATCAATGCAACAAAACCTTTGCAAGTATCACGGTTGAAATCTTTCCAAAGCATCCTATTTAATCCGCATCCAGGTTGGGCCAATTTACGATTCATTAAATGGCTGTAAATTGCAACTGCAATGACGTAACCTATAATCGAACATTTCTTTTTCCTTTTTTCCAGTTGCATTGTTGATGATTTATTTTCCTTTGTCAGCATTGCATTTTTAAATTACGGACCAAAATGGAAAGGGCAAATTAAGTGTGTGTAGGATTTCAAAAAATAGATTTGTTAGATGATTTGGCTGAAATATACAAATTGTAAAGTTAAAGAAAAATGCAAGTTGCAAAGTAGAGAATCATATAGATTAAGTTGCAAAGTAGAGAATCGGATAGATTAAGTTGCAAAGTAGAAAATCAGATAAATTAAGTTGCAAAGTAAAGAATCAGATAGATTAAGTTGCAAAGTAAAGAATCAGATAGATTAAGTTGCAAAGCAGAGAATCAGATTAAGTTGCAAAGTAGGAG
>NC_051403.1:42605363-42612863 GCF_015228065.2 Penaeus monodon
GAACTGAAGACAACGCCCCCCTCCCTCCCCAGGCGACAGCCGAGGCAACCGTCCCTCACCCTCAGGCAGGGACGACCGCAGGACAGGCGGGGGAATCCCCCGCAAAACCATGTGACAGAAGTGACGTCACGCCAGCTGACCAAGGCGACGTAAATGTGCTTGAACTTCTAAAGGAAATGAAAGCTCTGAAAGCCCAAAACAATAACTTAATTAATGAAATAACGTCGCTGAAGCAGGAAATGGAAAAAATAAAAAGTGACTGTCATTGTCGTGATACTAGTGCTACCATTAGTGATAAAAGAACGAGCGAGGAGAATCGCTGTCAGACCGCCAGTGTTGATAACCAGAGTGGGCGTGTCAGCGCTGACAGCAGCCACGAACAAAATCAGGATCCCTGTGACGTCGAGTCCAGTGACGCAACCAGCCCCTCAGGTGCATCTGACACAAAAACGGAAGGGACTGTGCTGAGAAGTGGAACAAAGCTAAGACCAAATGTTTAAAATGGTTAAAATTAGTTTTCAGTCCACGACTACCATCTGTAATGAAATCCATAATCATAAAGTTATATGTTTCTTATGTGAATCTATAATTCGTAATATTAGAGGATATAATAGCATGAAGTACAGGTTGCCTACTAAAACAATATTCACATATGGATAAACGCACAATCAAATTCATATCATGGAATATGCGTAGCATTAAGCCTAGGCTAAATGATCTAGAATTTTACATCCACAAATATAATATTGATGTTATATGCGTGCAAGAACCTTTTGCTGCCGCTGCTAAGATGAAAATAGCACCTGCACTTAAGGGGTATTATTCATATGTGAATACAGCCATGACTGGATTGTTGACATATGTGAAGGTAACACTGCCACATAAATTAGTTAAAAAATCCGAGAACACTGATGTTCAATTTCATCATCTAAAAATCCAGACTGCCTCTGGGTATTTTTCACTGTATAATGTATATGCCAGATACTCTAAATTTCTAGCTAGTTCTCTCCCCAATTTTCACAACCAAGGCACGTTATGCATGGGCGACTTCATGCAAGGCATCCACACTTTGGAGACAACCAGCGTAATAGTAATGGAGAAGAATTCAAGCATTTCATCAATAGTAGATCACTGACAGTATATGACACAGAGGCAGAGACTCATTTGGGAGGTGGCAGGTTAGACTACGTATTTGGCAAAAATTTAGTTCATGGTAATGTCTGTACTTCACTGGTACGAGAGTTAGTTAGTGACCACTTTGCAATCCGAACAGACTATACTGTAGACAGCGACTCAGCCCCTAAATCACCTAGGCTCAGAATAATTATCCCACCGGGCTGGAGCATCACTTCAAGGCACGGGTCTATGACTGGTATAACACCTATGAAATAACAACTGTTGAAAAATTTTCTCAGGATTTAATCAAAGTTGTCACTGACTACTATAACACATGGGTCTGTTCACGAAAACTCTCGAAGAAAAAGAGGCCCCAGGCCTCCTATGCACCGGGGTGGATCAATGACCCTATTTTGGCCAAGGAACATAAACGGGTCCAGGAGCTTGCTAATTGTTATAAAGATAGTAAGACGACAGATAATCTTCTGCAGTTTCTTAAAGCCAACAAGGAATTCAGGGAATTAAAAACTCAGATTCGTAGTAAACACTGGGAACAATTTCTGCAAGGTATCAATAGTCAAACCTCTGTGGCTGACATGTGGAGAAAAATTAATAGGCTGACAGGTAAAACTCTCACAACACCGCAGTTCCACAGTCCACAAGAGCAGGCTAATATGCTGCTAGAGCAGTGGGCCGGGAATTCTCAGCTAAGCTCACTCCCACAAGGGATAAAAGATCAACTAGACAAGTCGAAAATAGATCGGAACTTTAATATAGCAGTAGCCTGTGCTGCTATTGACCCCTCCGACTTTGCCGAAATAACCGAGTGGGAACTAAGTAATGCCCTTCTGAAAGGTAAGGCAACCGCCCCTGGCGAAGATGGCATTACTTACAACGTCCTTCGTCACATTGCTCAGGTACCAGGCAACCCACTTTTGCACCTGTATAGACTCAGCCTATCACAAGGAATCATCCCAAGCTCCTGGACTAAAAGCTTAATCATTCCCATACCTAAACCTAATACTGACAAATACAGGCCCATTTCCTTGACCTCCTGTCTGTGCAAAGTACTTGAGAGGATAAT
The DNA here is from genome assembly GCF_015228065.2 of Penaeus monodon. Taxonomy (NCBI): domain Eukaryota; kingdom Metazoa; phylum Arthropoda; class Malacostraca; order Decapoda; family Penaeidae; genus Penaeus; species Penaeus monodon. Next base: position 42,607,564 of record NC_051403.1, read on the forward strand.
ACTGAACAGGCTTATGTATCGCATAAATGCTAAGTTATCCCCAGACTGTATGGATTTCTCCCAGGGCGTAGCAGTCAGCACTGTTTTGCAGAATACTTAACAAACACAAACCCAGGCATGCAAACCGTATTTCTTGATCTTAAATCTGCCTTTGATATTGCAAACAGAGAAATAATTCTTGAGCAACTAGCTACTTTTGGTATTCAGGGAAAACTGTTAACATGGATTCACATGTATCTATCGAATCGGTCGGCTCAGGTACTCTACAGGGGCATTAAGAGTACTCATACAAAAGTATTTGAACTCGGCACACCTCAGGGAGGTGTAATGAGCCCCATGCTATTTAACATCTTAATGCATAGATTATTAGGCGACATACCACTTGAGGGAAACGACTCCATTATTTGCTATGCCGATGATATTTGCATTAAATCCTCATCCGAGGAAAGAATGCAAGAGATTCTAGATATACTCTCAGCAAGGGCTATTGAGTGTGGCTTGATAATCTCGACTGAAAAAACCAAGGCTCTTAACCCAAAGATAATCCCTCTGCCAAGGTTTCATATAAATGACATTGAGCTAGATCTCTGCCATCAATACAAATACCTTGGGGTGATTGTCAATGATGCAGAGTTCATCAGAAACCTGAAGAAAAGGCTGTGGGAGCGGCTGAAGCCACTTAGGACACTTGTTGGCAAAGACCATGGTATCAATGTCAATATTGCAAGACTCTTTTACTTGTCATACATACGGTCAGTCATAGATTATCATGCATTGCACCTAGTGTTGTACAAGGAATCAGAGTTGACTAGTTTAGAACATATACAAAATGAAGCCATGAGGATCATTCTTGGTGCCCCTAGAACAACAAGAATTGTGAATATGAGAACCGAACTAAACTTACCCTCTGTTTACGAAAGAATATTATATATAAATACCACATTTGGTGTCAAATCAATTAGAGAACCCCTCCATTGTACAGAGTTCCAAAGACAATTAAAACACAGAACAGAGGAGCTACCTTTGCATGACAACACCGATTCTTACTCAAATCCATGGATACAAGTAACATGTAAACAATTAGCTCAGCTGAACATACCCATAACTAAGACCCTACATGGACGTTCTATACCCCCGTGGAAAATGTCGGACCTAAGTATATATTATACGACTGCCCCCAAAAAAGACAGTGTCCCCCATGCTATACTTAAGCAGTATGCACTTGCAATTATAAATGAGCATCTTGAAACTCTATCCAATGCATATGAATGCTACACTGACGGGTCCTTGCAGTCTGGGAGTAGAGCAGGATGTGCTTTTGTTGTATATAAAAACAATATCTTGAAGCACCAGGATTGTAGGAGGGTTCATGACTGGGCTAGCACTACGCAAACTGAGTTGGCAGGAATACTCATGGCCACCGAATTTCTATTGAATCAAGGCTCGGGGGTAATATTCTGTGATTCACAGAGTGCTCTCCAGGCTCTGAACACTCTAGACAAAGGTGCAGCTAATATCGCAAATGACATCAGGATAAACGTGTATCGTGCAAAAGAACGAGGCCATGATATACGTTTTGTGTGGATTCCATCGCATGTTGGAATCCCCAGGCATGATCATGCTGATCGCCTGGCAAAGTCAGCATGTGACAAGCAAAGTGTGGATATAGATCTTGGGGTACCTATTTCCAGGATTTTATACAATATTAAAGCTTCCTTTAAAGAGGACTTGACTGAGTTAATTAATTCTCAACGCCCTGAAAGCTGTAGCATAAACATTATGACCGGTTTAGGCAAGATTCATTCACCTATGGTTTATATAAAACAAGAACAAGACAGTGTGATATTGTGACCGCAAGAATCAGGCTTGGATACAGATTGTATTGGCAGCTCAGTACAGTTTGTAATGTCGAAGAAACTAAGTGTAAACTGTGTAATGAAGAATATAAGCGAACGCTTGTACATTATATCTCAGAGTGCCATGTGTTACAGCCTTTCAGGCCACCTAGCTTGAGGTATGGAGAACTATGTAACTATTTCATATCCTCTGATGTCTTAGAAGATATACTTATATTATATCCTAAATTTGGAATGTAGCATCACATGACTGCATATCAAATGTAGCAATGCCTTTCCACGCCCAAACTGTACGCCGGCGTGGCAGATGAGTAGATAAACGACTGTAATTGTTCCTTTCTGTAATTGATATAGTACTTATCATAATAATGTTATAGCCTAAAATTTAAATGTAATACCAGTATATGTTATAACCATGCATCAAATGTACCACAGCTTGCCCACGCCTGTGCAGTTAGCCAGGGTGGTAAATAAAGGACTAAACTAAACTAATAAACTGCATAACGTTTCCGGTTAATTACAGGCAATACCATCCACGCAAACCAGATGTAAAGAGAATATCAGAAGGGAAAAATAAGGCAAACAGACAAAATGAAAATCAAAAGAAAGAAAAGAAAAGAATATATGGACGGAAATCAATATTGAAAACAACCGGTAAAAAAAAAAAAAAAAAAAAAAAAAAAAAACGGTTTGGTGTATTCACATTACGTTTGATTAAACTTATCCAAAACGAATGAAGATAAGAGCTTCCAGCAGATATTCGAATTTTTACGAGTTTGACCTACACCAATATTGCGTAACGGTAAGTGAGAGGAGCGAAAGAGTAAGTGAGAGGGAGAGAGAGAAAGAAGAAGAGAGAAATAAAACCCACTCCCACAACAGGTAATAGAAAGAGGAAATAAAGTCAATGAAAGGGTTATTGGAAAAGGGGGAGCCAAGTAAAAGAGAGAGACATATATCAAATGGAATATAATAGCAATGACAGGGGAAGTCAATCACAATGCAGTGTATAGTTGCCATGGTCAAGAATATTACGGTGTATCATACCCTCTATTAAGAATGTGTGTATCATATTCTTTGCTAAAAAATTATATACTGTATAAAATCCAACGTTAAAAAGAGTATCATGTCAAGAGTGATATAGAGCATCATATCCATAGGCAAGGTGAGACAGTCACAGTCAAGAAGAAAACCTTGCATTTCATATTCACTGCTAAGAACAAGCAAGTACACTATACTCACCATCATGAATAATACAGTGCATTCTATTCATTGTCAAGAATAACGAAATTTATCAAATCCATTGTCAAGAACGACACATGCATTGTCACGGATGGCAAAGGCATCGTGCCTATTGTTATTTCATTGATATCGAATTATAGACTTTTATCAACGAAAAAGCTTTGCATTAACTGTTCTTACTGTCTTGCCAAAGACTATCGGTCCTGCAACATTAAAAAAAATCTCAATAAGTAATTTTTTAAACCAACTGAAATATAAATAAGCGATTTACAAAGCCATTTACAATGAACTTAGCTTAATGAGATAAATATAGTAATAAAATACTAAGTTTAGAATTATAAGCATAATATTGTAGTGTGATATTATCGCTAACTCAAATGATTAATCAGAGATTGTAAAGGGACATCTCTTTCATTCCAAACACATCTCCCGAATTTTTTAATTGAGTTTACATATTGTTAAATGACCAAACAACTTTAGCCTTTCGATAAATAATCCATCATCCAAATAATTAATGATCCGTTATTAACCTCTGACCATTATCTGATAAATTGTCGGGATGCTTATGTATCAATTATATTGGGAATGGATTAGCCGTTTTTTGGAATATTTTGCCTCTCTAATTATGAAACTTTTGCAAACAAACTATCCGATTTTGATCAAACTGTTTTCTCTCTCTCTCTCTCTTTTCTCTCTCTCTCTCTCTCTCTCTCTCTCTCTCTCTCACTTTCTCTTTCTCTTTTTTTCTCTCTCTCTCTTTTTTTTTTTCCCTTTTCTTTTTTTTTCTCTTTTTTTCTTTTCTTTTTATTTCAGCATCGGCATCCTTAAATGTTTGGAAGATTTTTGCTTAATTGTGTAAAACTCTTAACTCGTAACCATAAATTTATGTTTCCCCGAAAAGTTATAGCTCAGGCATTTTTGAAATTGTGAATAAATGCTTTTACAAATATTCCTTATCAGTCCGCTTCATAATGATTAATATTATTCATCACAAAAAGATTGTGTGTGTGTGTTATTATCTCATAATTATTATTATGATTATCATTTTGTTTTTCTCTATCATTATTAGGAATAATTATTATCGCCATTATCATAATAATCAAGAAAATAAAAACTATGATGGTAATGATAAATGTTAATGATGATGGTGAAGCGTATTATTATTATTATTATTAGTAGTAGTAGTAGTAGTAGTAGTAGTAGTAGTAGCGGTAGTAGTAGTGGCGGTAGTAGTAGTAGAAATAATAGTAGTAGTAGTAGTAGTCGTAGTAGTTAGTAGTATTATTATTATTTCTAGTAGTTAGTAATTAATAGCAAAGTAGTAGTAGTAGTAATAGTAGTAGTTAGTAGTGGTAGTAGTAACAGTAGTAGTTAGCAGTAGTAGAAGTGGTAGTAGTAGCAATAGTGGTAGTAGTAGTAGTGGTAGTAGAAGTAGTAGTAGTAGCAATAGTGGTAGTAATCGAAATAGTTGGTAGTAGTAGTGATAGTAGTAGTAATAGTAATAGTAGTGGTAGTTAGTAGTTAGTAGTGGGAGTAGCAGTAGGAGGAGGATGGGAAGGATGATGATCACGATAAAGATAATGATCGAAGAGGAATATAACGGAAAAAAAAGATCAACAAGAAATCAAGACGATGATAATGAAACATTAATCACGCAAAAAGAAAAGACAAATAAATCGTCCAATTTTTAAAAAAGCCTGTGCAAAGAAAAAAAAAGCAGAGCAGTGTCACGTGACTAGCGCCAATACTTCAACAGCGAGTGCAATAAAAAGTGAACAATAGGCAGCATAGTGAGCTTGGTGTCCAAAACTTGCACCGGGAGATTGCTTATTTCCAATTTACGTTACAGGAGGATGGCACTTTGTTCGCCAATCTGGACGGTAGCAACTGTGCTTTATAGTGCAGTTTTACAGAGCACAAGTGTCATTGCCTATCTCACTTATAGGCAATATATGACTGAATACTGATTTTATTGCATTTTTGTCGATTTATGTGTAATTTGCACGCATATTTTTCTGAATATATATATATATATATATATATATATATATATATATATATATATATATATATATATATATATATATATATATATATATATATATATATATAATATGTATACATATATATATATATATATATACATATATAATATATATATATAAAATATATATATATATATATATATATATATATATATAT
>NC_051403.1:42652174-42662174 GCF_015228065.2 Penaeus monodon
GTGTGTATGTATATATATATATGAATGATATATATACATATATATATAAATATATATATATACATACATATATATGTATATATATATATATATATATATATATATATATATATATATATATATATATATTATAATGTGTGTGTGTGTGTGTGTGTGTGTGTGTGTGTGTGTGTGTGTGTGTGTGTGCGCGTGTGCGTGTGTGTGTGTGAGTGTGTGTATGTATGTGTGTGTGTATGTGACTTTGACGTCACTGACTGTAAGGAGCAAACTGTTACCTATACAGCAGGCTACATCTCTCCACGCAGCTGATGGATCCAAAGGAACGGCAAAGACCGATACGGTTTGGCACCAGCGACGTCGCAGGAGTTGCCAGAAAGAGGTCGCAAGCAATCCGAACTGCCTTCGGGACTCCGGCTCCGGATTTTTCCTCAGCATTGACTCCCAAAGGCTTTTCATCTCATAGATGCGACAAGGGAGTGGATTGATGTGTATAGGGTTTCGCCATACACGGACAGAACTATATATGCACGCGCGTGTGTGTGTGTGTGTAATAATTCAATTCATGTAATAATTTCTTAATATGTGTATGTGTCACACACACACATATTGAAAAAATTATTGCATCAATTGAATTATCTACATGTTTGCCACCGATTTCATCCTTTCAAAATCCATATTTCCCCTCTTTCCGTCTTTTCCCTTTTCGTCTTTCCTTATTTAAATAGAGGGGAAAGGGGAAGGGGAAGAACCACGCTCACTGGGGAAGCCTTTGAGGAGATCGGGGAGGCTTTGGTGATTAGCATAACTTCGGCTGCCACCACAGAGACCTTGTGCTTTGTGTCTGAACAGGATCTGCAGGAGAGATCGGAGGGACTGTCGGGGTGTAGGTTAAAAATGTTGTTTATTTACCATTCCTGTAAGGAGAATTGCTATTAACTAAATTATATATGGAGCGTAATTTTACTGTGAGAAAAAATCTTTGTTCCAAAGTTATTAACTTTTTGCTTTATCTGAGACGTAATGCAAAAAGATTATTTGTTTGGAAACAATTATAATTCAATGGGGTTCTAAAGGAAACAGCACATTGCGTTTGGGGTTTTGGAAGAATCTTTGTAGGATTGCCAAAATTTATTAAGAAAATTGTTGCAGTATATTTGAGTAATGTGCATTTCTCTTATATTTGTGTGTTATCTGTATTTGAAGCAAGAAAATTATTACTCAAAGCTGGCTATTATATCATAACGTAAATTTGACATTAGCATATGATTTAAATTATTCGTTTGTTAACTAAAATTCATCTGCATTTTATCGAATTCTAGTGTTGAAGGGGAGGGGGAAGCAAGAATATCTGTCTACTCTGTCTATCTATCAATCTATCTCTCTTTGTATGTTGCCCCCATCTGACTATATATATCCCCACACACATACACACACACACATATACACACACACACAACAGACACACACACACACACCAGAACCACACACACAACACACATACACACCACACACCCCACACACACACACACACCACACACACACACACACACACACACACACACACAACACACACACAAAACACACACACTTATATACATATATATAAATATATATATAGATAGATGTATATATATATAAGTATGTGTATATGGATAAAAATATGAGTATATATGATACATAATATATATAACATATATATATATAAAATTATTTATATATATAGATAATGGATATATATAATATATATATATATATATATAATATATATAATTTTATATATATATATATATATATATATTATATATATATATATATATATATATATAATATATATATATATACATATATATAATATATATATATATATATATATATATTATATATATTTAGAAAAATTGCGTGCAATTTCACATAAATCGACAAAAATGCAATAAAATCAGTATTCCGTCATTTTATTGCCCATAAGTGAGATAGGCAATGACACTTGGTGCTCTGTAAAACTGCACTATAAAGCACAGTTTTCTACCGTCCAGATTGGCGAACAAAGTGCCATCCTCCTTAACGTAAATTGGAAATAAGCAATCTCCCGGTGCAAGTTTTGGACACCAAGCCACTATGCTGCCTATTGTTCACTTTTTTGCACTCGCTGTTGAAATATTGGCGCTAGTCACGTGACCCCTGCTCTGCTTTTTTTTCTTTGCACAGGCTTTTTAAAAAATTGGACGATTTATTTGTCTTTCTTTTTGCGTGATTAATGTTTCATTATCATCGTCTTGATTTCTTGTTGATCTTTTTTTCCGTTATATTCCTCTTCGATCATTATCTTTATCGTGATCATCACCCTTTCCCCATCCTCCTCCTACTGCTACTCCCACTACTAACTACTAATACCACTACTATTACTTTTACTACACTATCACTACTACTACCAACTTTTTTCGATTACTACCACTATTGCTACTACTACTACTTCTACTACCACTACTACTACTACCACTATTGCTACTACAAACCACTTCTACTACTGCTAACTACTACTGTTACTACTACCACTACTAACTACTACTATTACTACTATACTACTTTGCTATTAATTACTAACTACTAGAAATAATAATAATAATAATAACTACTCCTACTACTATTACTAACTACTACTATTACTATCTACTACTACTAACTACTACTACCAGCTACTACGACTACTACAAACTACTACCACCACTACTACTAACTACTACTACTACTACTACTACTACTACTACTAATAATAATAATAATAATACGCTTCACCATCATCATTAACATTTATCATTACCATCATAGTTTTTATTTTCTTGATTATTATGATAATGGGATAATAATTATTCCTAATAATGATAGAAAAAAAACAAATGATAATCATAATAATAATTATGAGATAATAACACACACACACAATCTTTTTGTGATGAATAATATTAATCATTATGAAGCGGACTGATAAGGAATATTTGTAAAAGCATTTATTCACAATTTCAAAAATGCCTGAGCTATAACTTTTCGGGGAAACATAAATTTATGGTTACGAGTTAAGAGTTTTACACAATTAAGCAAAAATCTTCCAAACATTTAAGGATGCCGATGCTGAAATAAAAAGAAAGAAAAAAAGAGAAAAAAAAAGAAAAGGGAAAAAAAAAAAGAGAGAGAGAAAAAAAGAGAAAGAGAAAGTAGAGGAGAGAGAGAGAGAGAGAGAGAGAGAGAGAAGAGGTTAGAGAGAGAGAGAGAGAAAGAGAGAAAAAGAGAGGAAAAGAGAGGAAAACAGTTTGATCAAAATCGGATAGTTTGTTTGCAAAAGTTTCATAATTAGAGAGGCAAAATATTCCAAAAAACGGCTAATCCATTCCCAATATAATTGATACATAAGCATCCCGACAATTTATCAGATAATGGTCAGAGGTTAATAACGGATCATTAATTATTTGGATGATGGATTATTTATCGAAAGGCTAAAGTTGTTTGGTCATTTAACAATAGTAAACTCAATTAAAAATTCGGGAGATGTGTTGGAATGAAAGAGATGTCCCTTTACAATCTCTGATTAATCATTTGAGTTAGCGATAATATCACACTACAATATTATGCCCTTATAATCTAAACTTAGTATTTTATTACTATATTTATCTCATTAAGCTAAGTTCATTGTAAATGGCTTTGTAAATGCTTATTTATATTTCAGTTGGTTTAAAAAATTACTTATTGAGATTTTTTTAATGTTGCGGGAAACCGATAGTTTTTGGGCAAAAACATAAGAAATTTAACAAAGTTTTTTCTTTGAAAAAAGTCTTTTAATTCAATATCAAAAAAATAAAAATAGGCACGACCTTTTTCCCCCGTGACATCCCGTGTCTTTTCTTGACAAGGGATTTGAAAAATTCCCGTTATTCTTAAACAATAAATAAATTGCACTGTATTTTTTCATGATGGGGGGTATAGTTTTATTTGGTTGTTTCGAAAGTGAATATAAAATGCAATTTTTTCCTTTTTGGAGTGACTGCCAAACCTTTGCCTATGGTAGGGGGGGGCTCTATATCACTTTGCCCTGATACTTTTAACTTTGGATTTTATCAGAAAAATTTTTTTGGGGAAAAGAATAGATAACACACTTTATAGGGGGATGATACCCCGTAATTTTTTGGGACCATGGAAACTAACACTGCATTGTGTTTGACTTCCCCTGTCTTTGCAATTATACCCATTTATAATTCCTCTTTTTTAATTTTGGCTCCCCCTTTTCCCAAAAAACCCCTTTTCCATTGATTTTTTTCCCTTTTCTATTCCCCTTTTGTGGGAGGGGTTTTATTTCTCTTTTTCTTTCTCTCTTCCCCTCCTTACTTTTTGCTCCTCTCACTTACCTTTAGAAATTTTGGGTAGGTCAAACTCGTAAAAATTCGAAATCTGCGGGAAAGGGCTCTTATTTCATTCTTTTTTGGATAATTTTAACAAAGAATGTGAATACACCAAACCTTTTTTTTTTTTTTTTTTTTTTTTTTTTTCCGGTTTTTTTCAATATTGTTTTCCGTCCATATTTTCTTTTTTTTTCTTTCTTTTGATTTTCTTTTTGTCTGTTTGCCTTATTTTTTTTTTTGATTTTCTCTTTACATCGGGTTTTTGCGTGGATGGTTTTGCTGAAAAATTAAACCCGGAAACGTTACAGTTTATTATTTAGTTTGTCCTTTTTTTACCACCCTGGAAACTGACAGGCGGGGCAAGCGTGTACATTTGAGCATTTTTAAAACATATATGGTTTCTTTTAAAATTTTAGGCTATAACATTTTTTAATTTTAAGTACTATTAAATTAAGAAAGGAACAATTACAGTCTTTTATCACTCATCTGCCACGCCGGGTCAGTTGGGGGGAAAAGGCATTGTACATTGATATGCAGCATGTGGGGACTTTCCCAAATTTTGGATATAATATAAGTATATCTTCTAAGACATCAGAGGATTGAAAAGTTACAAGTTTCCATACCTCAACTAGGGCCTGAAAGGGGCTGTAACACAGGCACTCTGGATATAATGAAAGCGTTCGCTTATTTTCTTCATTCACAGTTTACACTTATTTCTTCGACATTACAAACTGTACTGAGCTGCCAATACAATCTGTCCCCAACCCGGGGTTTCTTGCGGTCAAATATCAACTGTCTTTTTCTTTTTTTATTAAACCTAGGTGAATGACTGCCAAAACCGGTCATAATGCTTTTGCTCAGCTTTCGGGCTTTAAAATTTAAAAAACCGCAAGTCCCTTTAAAAAGCTTTAATATTGTATAAAATCCGGAAATGGGTCCCCCAAATCTATATCCACATTTTGCTTTCACATGCTGTTTCCCAGGCGATCACATGATCAGCGGGGGATTCCAACATGCATGGAACCACACAAAACGTATATCAGGGCCTCGTTCTTTTGCACGATAACGTTATCCTGATGTCTTTTTGCGATATTAGCTGCCCCTTTGTCTAGGTGTTCAAGCCTGGGAGCACTTGGAACACAGAATATTACCCCCGAGTTTTGATTCAATAGAAATTCGGGGGCCATGATTTTCCTCCCAAAATCTTTTGCGTAGTGTACCCCAGCATAAACCCCTCCTACATCCGGTGCTTCAAGATATTGTTTTTATTTTACAACAAAAGACATCCTGCTCTCTCCCAATGCAGGCCCCCGTAGGTAGCATTCATATGCATTGGATAAGTTTAAGATGCTCATTAAATTGCAAGGCATACTGCTTAAGTATACATGGGGGACACTGTTTTTTTGGGGGCGTCGTATAATATATACTTGGGCCCGACATTTTCCAGGGGTATAGAACTCCGTGGGGTCTTAGTTTGGGTATGTTCGTGAGCTAATTGTTTAATGTTATTGTATCCAGGATTTGAGAAGAATCGGTGTTTCTAAAAAGGTAGTCCTCTGTTCTGTTTTTTAATTGTCTTTGGAATCTTACAATGGAGGGGTTCTCTAATTGTTTTGACCCCCAAATGTGGATTTTTATAAATTCTTTCGTAAACAAGGGAAATTTTATTTTCGGTTCCATATTCAAAATTTCTTTTTTTGCTGGGGGCACCAAGAATGACCCTATGGTTTTCATTTGTATAGTTCAAAACTAGTAAAACTTGATTCCTTGTACAACACTAGGTGCAAGCATATAATCTTGACGCCCGTATGTATGACAAGTAAAAGGCTTGCAATATTGACATTAAACCCATGGTCTTTCCCAACAGGTCCTAAGTGGTTTCAGCCGCCCCCCAAGCCTTTTTTTTCAGGTTTCTGATGAACTCTGCACATTGAAATCCCCCCCAAGGTTTTTGTTTTTGATGGCAGGTCTAGCTCAATGTCATTATATGAAACCTTGGCAGGGGATTATTTTGGGTTAAGGCTTGGGTTTTTTTTCGTCGAGGAAAATTATCAAGCCACACTCAATAGCCCTTGCTGAGAGTTATTTTAGAATCTCTTGCATTTTTCCCGGATGAGGATTTAATGAAAAATTCATGGGCATAGAAATAATGGATCGCCCCTAGTGGGTATTCGCCTAATATCTATGCTTTAAATTTTTAAATAGCATGGGCTCATTACCCCTCCCTGAGGTGTCCCATTTCAAATACTTTTTATATACTCTTTTGCCCCGTAGAGTACCGAGCCGACGATTCGATAGATCATTGAATCCATGTTAACAGTTTTCCCCTGAATACCAAAATAGCTAGTTGTCAAGAATTTTTTCTCTGTTTGCATACAAAGGCAATTTAAGATAAAGAAATACGGTTCATGCCGGGGTTTGTGTTTGTTAAGTTTTCTGAAAAAACAGTGTGACTGTAGCCCGGGAGAAATCCAACAGTCTGGGGGATAACTTAGCATTTATGGATACAAAGCCTTTCGGTTACCCTCTCAAGCTTTGCACAACGGAGGTCAAGAAAGGGCCTGATTTGTCTATTGGGTTTAGGTAGGGAATGTTAAGTTTTAGTCCGGGAGTTGGGAGATCCTTGTGTGGGCTGAGTCTATACGGTGCAAAAGGGGGTTGCCTGGTAGACAATGTGACAAAAGGCTTTTAAAGAAATGCCATCTTCGCCAGGGGGGGTTTCCCTTTCCCTTTCAAAAGGGAATTACTTATTTCCCCATCTTTTATTGGGCAAAGTGGAGGGGTCAATAGCACAAGGCTAGCTATATTAAATTTCCGATTATTTTCGATTTGTCTAGTTGACTTTTATCCCTTTGGGGGGAGTGAGCAGGGGGAAAATTCCCCCACTGCTTAGCAGCATATTACCCTGCTCTTGGGCTGGGGAAAACCGGTGTTGTGGGGTTTTTACTTCAGCCTTTTAATTTTTTCCACATTCAGCCACAGAGGTTTGACTATTGATACCTTGCAGAAATTTTTCCCAGTGTTTACTACAATCTGAGTTTTTTTCCCTGAATTCCTTGTTGGCTTTAAAAAAACTCAAAAAGATTATCTGTCGTCTTACTATTTTTATAACAATTAGCAAGCTCCGGACCCGTTTTGTTCCTTGGCCAAAATAGGGTCATTGATCCCCCCGGTGCATAGGGGCCCGGGGCCTCTTTTTTCTTCGAAGTTTTCGTTTAAAAGCCCCCCTGTTTTAGTAGTCAGTGACAACTTTTTAAATTTAAATCCCGAAAAAATTTTTAAACAGTTGTTTTTCATAGGTGTTTTACCCTCATAGACCCGGCCTTGAAGTGAGCTCCAGGCCCGGTGGGATAATTTTTCTGAGCCCAGGGGATTTTGGGGCTGAGTCGCTGTCTACAGTATAGCTGTTCGGGTTTTTCAAAGTGGGGCACTAACAAATCTTTACCAGTGAATACAGACATTCCCTGAACTAATTTTTGCCAAATACGTAGTCTAAACCGCCCCCTCCCCAATGATCCTGCCCGGTCTAACTGTCAGGATCTCTATTTTTAAAGTTGAATTCTTTCCCCCCTTTCTATACGTGGTTTTCTCCAAATGTGGTGCCTTTCATTTAAGTCGCCCATGCATAACGTGCCTTGGGTTTTTGAAAATTTGGGGGGAGAGAATAGCTAGAAATTTTAAATATCTGGTATACATTATACAGTGAAAAATCCCAGAGGCAGTTGGTTTTTAGAGATGAAATTGAAATCAGTGTTTTGGATTTTTTTAACAATTTTGTGGCAGTGTTACCTTTACAATTTAAACAATCCCGTCATGGTGTATTCAATAGAATAATACCCCTTAATGCAGGGGCTATTTTTATCTTTGCAGCGGCGCAAAAGGTTTTTGCCGCAAAACATCAATATTATATTTTTGGGGTAAAATTTAGATCATTTAGCCCAGGCTTAATGCTAGCATATTTCCGAATGAATTTGATGGCGTTTATCCCTATGTGAATATTTTTTTTATGGCAACCTGTACTTTTGCTATTTCCCCTAATATTACGAATTATGATTTACATAAGAAAATATAACTTTAGGTTTTGGATTTTATTACAGAGGGGAGTCGGGACTGAAAACTAATTTTAAAACCTTTTAAAAAATTGGGGCTTTGCTTTGTTCCACTTCTCAGACAGTCCCTTCCCTTTTTTTTGTCAGATGCCCTGAGGGGCTGGTTTTCGTCCTGGGGCTCGACGTCACAGGGATCCGATTTTTTTTCGTGGCTCTGTCAGGCTGACACGCCCCCCTTGGTTTTCAACATGGGGGTCCCACGGATTTTCCTGCTGTTCTTTTATCACTAATGGTAGCACTAGTATCACGACAATGACAGTCACTTTTTATTTTTCCCTTTTCCTGCTTTAGCACTTTTTCATTAAATTAAATTATTGTTTTGGGCTTTCAGACTTTCATTTCCTTTAGAAATTAACCATTACGTGCCTTGGTCGCTGGCTACGTCCTTTGTCACATGGTTTTGCGGGGATTCCCCCCCCTGTCCTGCGGTGTCCCTCCCGAGGGTGAGGGACGGTTGCCCGGCGTCGCCCGGGGAGGGGGGGGGGGCGTTGTCTTTAGTTTAAGAGATGTCAGCTTGCGGCCCCAGATACCCTCGTAGGATCAGCTCATTTGTCCCCTTCTCCTCCCTGCGCAAATTTCGTTTTGTTCGGGGGCCCCTTCACCCCCACCGTGGCAGCCGCGGGAAATCCTGCGACTGGGGAAGTCACACAGGGCACGGGGGGGCGCTTCCCCCCCACGCTGGGCGCGGGTTTGGGGTTGGAAGGGCCGCGCTGGGACTCGGGTCGGGGCTGGTACCACAGGGGGGGGGGGGAGGGGAAGGGGAGGAGGGCGTGCACCCCCAGGCCAGGCAGTCACACCTTCATCCCCCACCTGAAGCATGAGGGACAAAGGGGTGGTGCATCGCGTCTCTCTCCCTTTTGCAGCACTGCGATGGCACTCTTGGCAGTAGTTGGTCGCCACTGCTGCACAGCGTGCCCTTGCCCTTGCAAATTACTACATGGCCACTTCCCATGCAGTTTTTAGCAGATCACGGGGTGCCCTCCACGGCCGCACGTGCTGGCGGGCAGTTTTTTCCCAAGAATGGTTGTACTTGGGGTGGTTTCTTCCCTTTTCCCTATAATGCGGATGCGGTTCAATGGTTTCCCATCCTTGTGCACCTTTTGGCCTTTTGAACTCCGTGAGGCATACACTTTTAAGATCAAGTCCTTGTTTATGGTCACAAGAATTTATCATATTTTTCTTTTTTTGCGCATCCCCTATTTGAAGGTATACCTCCAATTGTCCCTTTTAAAAAGTTTGTCAATGTATTTCTGTGCGAGCGAGGACATACAATACGGTGAGGAGAGAGTGTTCCCCGCACAGGTCGAGGGGGGGGCCCCCCAGGGCCCGGGGGGGTTTTTCCGAGGTCCTGAGCCCTTTATTTTTTTCGATTTGTTTTTGCCCTTTGGGGGGGGCGAGGGGGACGAATTTTTCTTTGGTGCCATGGGTCTTACTGGCATTTCGGGCTTCTTTTTTCTTTGTTTTGACTTCACTAAGTAACCGTCACTTCCTTTAGGATCACCT
>NC_051403.1:42672174-42674674 GCF_015228065.2 Penaeus monodon
GCCCATACAGCGTAAACGTCATGATAAAGACTTATTTCCTTTAGCAAGCGCAGTTTATATCATTAACCATTCAATAAACGTCGTCCTCTGCTTTCATAACAGGGAGCTAATTCAGTTAAATTACGTAAGAGGATTACGCAGGGAATTCATGAAATATTATCAAGCTGTTTCACACAATAATGTGTACTGATTCAACTCTGTATGCGTTTGTGTGTGTGTGTGTGTGTATGCACACACGCACAGTCGCACACACACACACACACACACACACACACACACACACACACACACACACACACACACACACACGCACACACACACACACTCACACACACACACACACACACAACACACACACACACACACACACACACACACAAAATATATATATATATATATATATATATATATATATATATATATATATATATATATGTATATATATATCAACAAGAAAACACGAAAACCATTGCAACGTCAACTCCACATGCTACTCATAAATCCAACGAATATCACTTCGCACATTTACATAAATTTGCACGTTGAAAAAGAGAGAACACGTTGATGAATATTTTGCAATGGAACTTTTAAAAATATATTTCTGTAAAAAGACGGAAGGGAAGATAATGAGGGAGAGGACTTTTCAGGGTTAGTGGAAATAGGTTTTTATGGGGTGTTGTATCGCATTATTGTATATCATACTTCGCTTTTGTCCGTGTGTTTTAATGCTTTTGGGATGAAATTAATAACAAATATGTTATATGTTAATACTTGCAATGGCTTGCTGTACAATCGATTCATCTGTAAATATACTGGGTCCAATTTTTTCTTCTTCTTTTTCTGCTTCTGCATTTTGACATTTTATTTCATAAACGTTTCAAAATTCACCATTAGTGATCAGGGCCTATTTTATCCTACTCTTCATGACAATTTTAAATACAGTCTCTTGTTGCTATATTACACGCTGCTTGACCTACCTTCTAAAATTTGTTAGTATATAAAATCTTCAGAATTATTCAAAACTTTATCCTGAATACTAGAATGAAATTAAGTTGCAGATTCTGCGTAGTGCAATACACAGGTTAAAGTACTTAACGTCGCCTGAGACACATTTTTCTAAGAATGTATTCTATGGGTTAGGCAGAAAAAAAAAATATATATATACACCTACATTTATTGGTCATGTAATGAGAAGTAAAAGTATTGAGAAAAACTTGCTGACAGGGATGGTGATAGGAAACAGAGGAAGAGGCAAACCGAAGACAAGACTGAGCGACAATATCAAAGATATTTGCGGGCTGTCGATGGTATAAGTGGAAAGAAAAGCGTAAGATCGAGTTTAGTGGCGAAGGATGGTGGAGAGGTCCACGGCTGCTCAAACATGAGCATACCGTTATTGATTGATTGATACACCTACATACATATATATATATATACATATATATATATGTATATATATACATATATATATATATACATATATATATGTATATGTATATGTATATATATATATATATGTGTGTGTGTGAGTGTGTGTGTGTGTGTGCCTTTCTTTTTGCTGGCAGTTCCATCTAACTAGGAATGCTATCTCTGCCGTTTGTTCAGTATGAATGCCGTATCTAGGTTTGATTTACCAAATATATGTGAGCAAATCTGCACATTCATTGCACGCTTGTGAGTGTTTGTATGCATTCATGCATACGCATATCGCCTGTGCGCGCGTACGAGCATGTGAGTGTGCGTGAGCAGAAAGAGAGAGAGAGAGAGAGAGAGAGAGAGAGGAGAGAGAGAGAGAGAGAGAGAGAGAGAGGAGAGAGAGAGAGAGAAGAGAGAGAGAGAGAGAGAGAGAGAGAGAGAGAGAGAGAGAGAGAGAGAGAGAGAGAGAGAGAGAGAGAGGAGAGAGAGTTATATATACATATATATATATATATATATATATATATATATATATATATATATATATATATATATATATACATTCATTCATTTAACGGTAGGTTCGTGTCTGAGCCGCCGTGGTCACAGCATGATACTCAATTGCAGTTTTCACGTTGTGATGCTCTTGGAGTGAGTACGTGGTAGGGTCCCCAGTTCCTTTCCACGGAGAGTGCCGGTGTTACCTTTTTAGGTAACATTCTCTCTTATTTTATCCGGGCTTGGGACCAGCAATGACTTGGGCTGGCTTTGGCCACCCAGTGGCTAGGCAAGCAATCGAGGTGAAGTTCCTTGCCCAAGGGAAACAACGCGGCGGTCGGTGACTCGAACCCTCGAACTCAAATTGCCGTCGTGACAGTCTTGAGTCCGACGCTCTAACCATTCGACCACCGCAGCCTTGACGATCATGTGCTTCCATGATTTTTCTTGGCAATTTAGAGCGGTGGTTTGCCATTGCCTTCCGCCCGGTGTTTTTTTTTTTTTATCGAGTCACCATCTCTATTTACCCGGCACTGACTTGGGCTGACTTGGTCCCCCAGTGGCTAGGCAGGCAATCAAGGTGAAG
>NC_051403.1:42679674-42682174 GCF_015228065.2 Penaeus monodon
TACATATATATATATATATATATATATATATATATATATATATATATATATATATATATGTATATTATATATATACATATATATATATATATATATATATATATATATATTATATATATATATATATATATATATATATATATATGTATGTGTGTGTGTGTGTGTGTGTGTGTGTGTGTGTGTGTGTGTGTATGTATGTATGTATATATGTATGTATAAAACTATGTGTACATATGCAAGAGATACAGATTTGCCGTACACATGCAATTATCAATCTTTCGCCTAAAATTTGCTTATTCAGATTACGAGCCTTACACTCGTGTCGAGGTTCATCAGTATAGAGACGACTGCTCACAATACTATCTCTAATGCAGATACTGCGTCTGCTTGCAGTGAAAATCAGAATGTCGATTTGGATTTTCGTGAAGTAAAACAAATCAGATTTAATGTAAATCGAGTAAGGATTACGTCAGATTTAAGCGAGCAGAGGTGCAGCAGGTATTTGTGCGATGAAAGAGACGAGACAGCGAGCATTCTGTTAATATGTCCTTTGGTATGTAAATGATATTGTTAATAATGATAATGATATTTCTTATACTACTGCTGCTACTGTTACTATTACTAGGACTCTTCCTACTACTAATGATCGCAATATTGATGATAATGATGGTGATAATAATAGTAGTAGAAGTAGTAGTAGTAGTAGTAGTAGTAATAGTAATATTAATAGTAGCAGTAGTAGTACTAATAATGTTAATCAGAATGATAATAATAATATGATAATGATAACAATAATTATAAAAATAATGATAACAACAATAACAACAACGACAATAGCATCACCATTAATAGTGACAATGATAATAACAATGATAATAAAAATAATTATGATGATGATCACGATGATGATGATCAGAAACATAAAGACGATTATAATGATTATGATAGCAGGAATGGAAATAACAATCAAAATGATAATAATTTTCTTAATTATCCTCCCACATTAATGTTAGCATTATCAAAATAATATGCACAGTATATGGGAAAGAGGAAATAACATTGTAAATATTTAGGTGAATAAAACGTTTTACATTTAAACATGGCAGATAATATCTATACTTTAATCATAATATTATTCATTGCACCTAAGAGAAAATATCGATGAATAATGAATGAACCAAGAAGCATTAACGCAATATCCTTTTTTGGTATTTAATACTAAATCTTGAACATCCATATAATACTGTATTATATTATTTTAAATACTAAACCAAAAAGAAAATGGAATTTAAGTATTATAGAACCATGGATCACATTTTCATTGTCTCAGTAAAAGTTTATGCGATCTGCTCATTGTTACCCAGATCTTAAAGCAGATTGAATGCAAACAGTGAGTTAATTAATCCATGTTGCAATTGCTTGTTCATGATAAGTGTCAGAATGATATTCAATTATTCTCTAAATCATCATACACGCAATATAACAACTGGATAAATTTTGATATTTTAATGGAAATACTAATTCTGGGAGACCGCAAAAATCGAGGAGTGGGGGGGTGGGGGAGGCGAGAATAATCAAGGAATGCAGTAGACAATTGTTTTGCAAATTTATCCGCCTGTGGATTATCGTGAATTCATGTCCTCTATTATAGAAACTGAATGCAATTGCAGTGCATACTAAATTGAGTTTCCCGTGAATTCGTGACTTGCTTGTTTTCAATTTGCACAATAGGAGGATGGAAACCACACGATTATTTTGCGAATTTTGACCAGAACAAAAGAAAAAAATATATATATTGCTTTAGCAATTTTTCGAAATTAATGGCATGGTACCTGTTATCATTATTGTTTTTAATATCATTATTATCATTATCATTAACATCGTAGCATGGTACCAGCTATATTTTTTGTTATTGATGCTATTATGATTATTATTGTTATCGTCACCATCATAATCATAATGATCATAATCATGATGATGTAATGATGATGATGGTGATGATGATGATGATGAGGATGGTGATGATGATTATGATGATGATGATGATGATGATGATGATCATCATCATCATCATCATCATCATCATCATCATCATAATCATATCATCATGATTATGATGATTATGATTATGATGGTGACGATAACAATGATTATGATGGTGACGATAACATTGATTATGATGATATTGTTATCATTTAATAATCATTGCTGTTATGGTGTTGATGAGGTAATAAGGATAATTACTGTTATCGTTATCATTATCATCATTATTATTGTCATTATTATTATCATTATTATTATTATTATTATCATTATTATCATTATTATTATTATCCTTATCATTATTGTTATTATTATTATCATTATTATTATTATTAGTAGTAGTAGTAGTAGTAGTATCATTGTCATTTTCCTTATCTTTATGTTTATATTTGCTATTGTAAGAAGCATTATTCATTATCACCATTATAATCATTATAATACCATCATTATTATCACC
>NC_051403.1:42692174-42702174 GCF_015228065.2 Penaeus monodon
TGGTGATGTCACTTCCGCTCTTGCTGTCGCGTGATCACTGAATATTGATGTACTGTATTCCTTGCCTTTATCGTGCATTTCAAGTAACGCAAATGTACTGTTGATAGTAGAACATGCAAAGTAACCCTCTCGCGTCTCACGTGTCTTGCAACAAAACCATGTAAGATAACCAAGCCAGTGACTTTTGGCGACCAACATGCGTCGAACACTCAATTCCCTTCTTTTCCAAAATCGTCATCTTTAGACAGCCGAATTTCAACCTCTGGGGCGCTCGGACATACCATTTTCCGTGTCTTATTGTGTCACAACGTCCTAGCCCTTGCGAGGAAGTTCGTGACGTAACACCGAATTATCATCGTATCGCAACGTAAGCTAATCGTTCATACCTAGACGCTACCTTGTCTCCAGTTACTCGCTACGCAATAAAGAGATGAACTTCGCCAGCGTCTGAGGTTCTCACCCTACGTCCTACAAAACCAAAACAACGGGATTACAGTGTGTTTGTGTGTGTGTGTCATCCATGTCGTCGTAATCATCATCATTTTAATAGTCATGGCTATAATCATTGCTACCACCATCTTCATTTTCATTGTCCTTGACATTGTCATCCTCATCACCATCACAATCACCATCACCATCACCATCATCATCAATATCACATTGGCCAATATAACCATAAACAAAATCCTATAATGCCCTTTTATGCTATAGAGCCGGCATATGATACTATGGTACTGGGACGCTTTTCGATTATTATACGGTGAATTAGGGAGCACTTGTTACTGCTATTATTTACTGTAATAAAATACCACAGACCATTAAAAGGGCTTTGATCGTATTTTTTTTTCATCACAGATAACGTCATTGTTATCGGATGCCAATAAGGACATTTTTATCTAATCATTTTGTATTTCAATTCTTTCTTTCTTTCTTAACAAAGACTTTGTAGCTTCTATGAAATAAAACTATGAAATAAAACACAAAAATAATCATAATGATTAAGATAATATTAGTAATAATACTGAAATGATGATATTGATAATAACAATAATAACAATATTAATTGGTATAATGATGATGATGATGATAATAATAATAATAATAATAATAATAATAATAATAATAATAATAATAATAATAATAATAATAATAATAATAATAATAATAATGATAATAATAATAATAACAATAATAATAATAAAAGAAATAATAATTATTATTATTGTTATTATTATTATTTTTGTTATAATCTACATCATTATCAACATCATTATCATTATCATCATCATAAACATTTTTATTATCAATGTATATATTAATAATAGCATCGTTATTATTATCATTATTATTAATATTACTATTATATGATGATGCTATTGATAATTATAATGATAGTGATTATAATAATGACAACAATAACATCAGTAACAAACCAACAGAAATAACAATAATAGATAGTAATTAGGATAGAAAGAAGACAAAGTGAAAGAGAAGAGAAAGAAGAGACGAAAGACAGGAGAGAGAGAAAAAAAAATACTGGGCCAGAGAGAGAAAAAAAAAATACTGGGCCAGAGAGAGAGAGAGAGAAATACTGGGCCAACTTACTTCCTACAACTTAGTAAGCCAACAGCTGGTCGCCTTAGTTAACGAAGATTAAGTTACACAGTTTCGTGTATCTGCATAACCAGTCATAGTAGATTATCATATCTGCCACAGTACACGAATAGCTTCCTAATCACTATTGGTATTTTGGTCGGCTGACTAGTGGGCTATCTGATTTAGTAAATGGAATACAAATAGCAAGTTAATTAAATCGAACCGCATGTGTTGGTTTAGAATGAACGCGACAAGGCTGCATGGCATATACATAGTCATATGGCTTTATCATACATATTCGAAGCTAATGAAATCTATTGGCCGTGTTTTAACTGGATATCCCGCTGCAATGCAACATTGCCGTGGGAGTATTTTTATTTGCATTTTTTTTAATTGGATGTATTACATATGGATGTGTGAAGACCTGTGTCTTTACAAGTAAAAATAATGATTATATTGATTAAATAATGATTAATGATTATATATGGTACTAACAGTGATAACAAGTATAATGTGCCACAGTTGTAATAAGTAAAGATAATGAAAATGTACGGCAAAACAATAACAGTAATTTTGGTAATAATTGTACTGATGATAAAGTATCTTCGTGGTGGTGTGTAATGTCACAGCAGTTTTTGATTAATTAAATCTCTTTAAACAACAGACAACTCCAATATTTTCCCTTTTTTGCTGTATCTCTTGCAACACAGCTTTGAAAGGATACGATGGTTCAACTGTAAAACAGAATTCAAGGACCTAGTTTCAAAGCTTATTTTAAGAACATGTTTAAACACAGGGAATATACTTAATATATGTTATCATTTGCATGATGTATACTTTTTTACTCTCTTTTACCAAGACATTATATTTAACGGGTAATATTTTACTGAATATGCAACAATTGAGCCGTGAAATTAGAAACATTGGAACATTAGAAAATAAAAAGAGCCCAGTGTGTATATTTTAGAGATGAATTCGTGAACAAGGCAGCTGTAGATGAAGTCTACTTTTATGGAAGTAAGAGGATGACTACCTTTGTCTCTTTAACTTCTATGAAATAGTCCTCCCATCCATATATATCAGTGCGTGTGAGTGTGTGTGTGTGTATGTGTGTGTGTGTGTGTGTGTGTGTGTGTGTGTGTGTGTGTGTGTGTGTGTGTGTGTGTGTGTGTTTCTCAAACTATATCCTTGTACAAAAACTATATTCTCCTCTTTATCTCATTTATAGACCCAACAAAATTTCAACGTCTGGAGTTTCAGCGTGACACAGCGTTTTGGTCCAAAATTTTACATATGGCCTTTTTATGTAACATTTCCGAAACTCGAAACTTTGATATACTGTGATACATATTTGCTCCTTAAGCGTACATTATTGGAACCTGTTGAAACATCTTTTCCGTTTGTATCAAAGTGCATACCTTCAACTTGATACACTCCGGCCAGCCAATCAGAGCGCGATATTTTTTCAGATATATTTCACGTAGTCTCAGATAAGGATTTATATTTTCATTAATTACGAATCGCATCGTAAGCTTCTTGATATATCTTTTTATTGTATGAGTGCATAAAAAAAGTTTCTGTGCCTTTTTAGCAGTATATCAAATACACTGCTCACTCTATATGGGCAAAATTTGAAATCAATCATGACGGTCGCTGGAACGATGTGGTAAGAATTTCCAACGTCTGAGTCATAAGGCGTGTTATTGAATGTCTCCAAAATTAATCTGTACTTTTATGATATAACCTTACAGCTCAAAAACATCAAAGAAAATGCTGTGTATCCTGAGTTGTTTATATACTTCGATCAATAAATCCAGTGTATGTCCGTGATAATTAGAATTACCCATTTGTCTGATTTGGACACGGAACTCACTCGCAGTGGATACAATAATATCCAAAACCTTATGCAACTTCCTTTTTCATATAAAGAACAATGTAATAAGGAAAAAAAGACTGAATCTGAAAAATACATTTAAACTTTCTTAAGCCATGCAAAGCGAGGATTCAGGTATTTTTTCCATTCTATTTAAAGCTTCCAAAGTGTTTTGCTTGTAATCAAAGATCATACCAACATACTAAGTACTTTAATAGTTTTCTATTGACTTTTCATGCGATATGAAATAAAAATTAACTTCGTTTTATCAAAACTTTGTATATCAGTACAACCTTCGATGATAACCTATTTTGTGGCGACCATGATACAACTTGAAACAATTCATCAGTGTTAAGGATTTCGGGATGCTACAAAAAGGCTTATAGAAAGAAGGCAGGATTTCCTCCATCCACTCTCTGCAAAACCTTAACTGATGTCATCTTGTCTATGTTTCTCTTCAAATCAAGTTTTAGTCCTAGACCAGTAAACTAATTCTAGCCTTACACAGCACTACAATTCAAAGTTCTACCCAACAAGAAGGCAGGTTCTGTTCCACATACTCTCTACCAAACTAATGCAACTTTGCCCGGGTTATTTCACCTACCCCTAGACACTCTTGTGGTTCAAGATTTATCTCCTTAGGGTTATAGGGGACAGAATGCATAACCTAACATACACAAATCGAGAGTATCAGTATTCCAACAACCATCCAGTTTTCTTACCGAAAGTTAGAGGCCAAATATCTTCAATTTCCATTTCGATCAGCTACGCACGAACCTTACCTTTGCTCTCCTGCTCCATCAAAGACGACGTATTCTGTACAGCTGTGTCCGAATAGGAAAGTAATGAAAGTTGGAGGCTATGAATGTGAAACTCCGAGGTATTGAGAGGAACAATGGTCCACTTTAGTTCAAACAGATTAGTTCACTGATTTGGTGAGGGATTCAGTACTCGGTCCACTGTAGTTCATACAGATTAGTTGAATGATGTGGTGACGAATTCAATACTGGCAGAGAAATATAAATGAGGTCGAAAGCAATGACACTGCTGAGCGAACACTGTGTAAGAGAAGAACATGAATCATGGAGTGAGATAAACAATGCTATAAATAATAGTAATGATAATGACACTGCTGTATTTAATGATGATAATGATAATAATGATATTGATAAATATATTAGCAATCGCAACAACCAAACAATAATAATGATAGTGACAATAATACTTTTAATAATAATATTGATAACAAAAATAATAGTAATGATAATGATATTGTTGATGGTAATAACTTGATGATGATAATAATGGTTCAGTGTAATATTAATTTTATAATGACAAAAATAGCAATAATACTGATAATGCTTATGATAGCAATGATAATAATAATGGTGACAATGATAATAGCAATAATAACAATGAAAATGATGAGTATAATAATAATAATAATGATAATAATAATAATAATAATAATAATAATAATAATAATAATAATGATAATAATAATAATGATAATAATAATAATGATAATAAACATATAAAAACAGCAATAAAACGAGAAAATCAGCAACCAAAATTAAGATTGTAGTAGCAACACTTACAATATTATTTATATTGATTATAGCAATAATAATAATGATAATAAAACAAAAACAGCAATAATAATAATAACCAGTCGTCCCTGGTATGCTGAAATGTGATACAAAGGCTACTTAACAGAAAATATATGATCTACAAAAATCAATAATAATAATAATAATAAATAAATAAATCTCACACAAGATAATCTGCAACGTGGATTTTCTTTATAGGGAATCCGACAAGGATAAGTAGACTTCCTGGATATTATTGCTTTTTCGTCCACTTCACGTATCGTTATGAATAAATAAATAAATAAATATATATATATATAATATTTATATATATACATGTATAAATATATGTATATATATATATATGTGTATCTATCTATCTATCTATCTTTCTCTCTCTCTCTCTCTCTCTCTCTCTCTCTCTCTCTCTCTCTCTCTATATATATATATATATATATATATATATATATATATATATATATATATAAATATATATGTATATGTATATATAAACATAAATATATATACATACATATATATATATATATATATATATATATATATATATATATATACACACACACACATATGTGTGTGTGTGTGTGTGTGTACGTTCGATATGCGAAGCTTAGCCTCGCCCGTGCTATGCCATGAGGGGAGCCCGGCCTGTGTCAACTAATGCCGACTCGCTCACGTGTATCAGCTGGTGCTGACTCGGCTGAACCTAGTCCTTTTCCGCCGTGGTGCCCAGACACAGCAGTAACCTCCAGGCGACAATTGCAACCCCTCAGATGAGAGGCCGACACGTTACAACTGTACTAGCCCGGAGGCTGTTAATTCAGGGGTGAGGCAAGGCTGTGTCCTTGCACCCACACTTTTCAACACTTGTATGGACTGGATAATGGGCAGAGCTACTAGCCAAAGTCAGTGCGGAGCAACACTAGGCAATATTAAGGTCTCGGACCTTGACTTTGCCGACGATGTTGCCATCCTATCTGAGTCCTTGGAGTCACTTGTGGCGGCTCTTGATGCATTTAGCAATGAGGCGAAGCCCCTAGGCTTAGAGGTCTCCTGGACCAAGACCAAGATTCAGGACTTTGGGGGCCTGTTAGGGGAACCCGTTCAGTCGATCCATGCTTGCGGCGAGGACGTTGAAGTCACAGAAAGTTTTACATACCTTGGTAGCGTAGTCCATATCTCTGGGTTGTCAGACCAGGAAGTCAGTAGACGGATTGGTCTGGCAACAGGAGCCATGAACTCGATCAACAAGAGCGTTTGGAGATGTCGGTACCTATGCAGAAGGACCAAGCTGCGTGTCTTCAAGGCCTTGATACTTCCAGTTTTGCTCTATGGAAGCGAAACCTGGACGCTATCCAGTGCCTTGGAGTCTCGCCTTGATGCCTTTTGTAACAAGTCCCTTCGCCGGATCATGGGGTACAGTTGGCAGGACCACGTGTCCAACCGGCGGTTACACCGTGAGACTGGCATGGGACCTGTTACTTGCATAATCCGGGATCGCCAACTCAGGCTATATGGCCACCTAGCTCGCCTCCCTATGGACGACCCTGCCCACCAGGTTGTCTCTCTGCGAGACAACCCTGGGTGGAGGAGACCTGTGGGACGTCCTAGGAGATCATGGCTTGGGCAGCTCGACGAGACCTGTCGTGAGGAACTAGAGATGGGCCGTGTGCCTGCCTGGAGACTCGCCTCGAGGGATCCTCGTGGCTGGAAGCGAAGGGTGGATGCGGCCATGCGCCCCCGTCGGCGTTAGCCCCTTGATGATGATGATGATATATATATATATATATATATATATATATATACATATATGTGTGTGTGTCTAATATATATATATATATATATATATATATATATATATATATATATATATATATATATATAAACACATATATAATATATGGTAGAAAAATGCACAAACTAGAATTATTGAAATTATGACAACTGTTTCGGAATCCTCCTGGATTCCATCTTCAGTCCGATATGCGAAGCTGAGCCACGTCCTGGTTATGCCATGAGGGGAGCCCGGCCTGTGTTGACTAAAGCAGACTCGCAAACGTGTGTCAGGTAGTGCTGACTCGACTGAGCTTAGTCCTTACCCACAGCAGTAACCTCCAGACGACAATTGCAACTTCTCGCGCCTGGCTGGGGGGCGAACCGCAGACCCCTTGGATGAGTGGCCGACACGTAACCGCTGTACTAACCCGGAGGTTAGAGGAAAGAGAGGGGAGCAAGAATAAGAGAGAGAGAGAGAGGAGAGGCACGAACGGAAGGAGAGAGGAGACGAACGGAAGCGAAGGGAGGTCGGAGGACCAGGTGGCCTCTGTGAAAGGTGGCCTGCAGAAGGCAGGAGGCGGAAGGAGGAGACTATCGGCAGTCTGTCGCACATCCTCCGCCTTCTCCTTTGTGCCTGGCCTCCTTTCGCTTACGTTCGCTTGTCCTCACCTGCCTCGTGTTCACCGCGTTGCCTCTCCTCTCTCTCTCTTATACTCCCTCCTCTCCTTTTCCGCATATCGGACTTATCCTTATCCTTTTCCTCTTCAGGACTGACGATGGAATCCAGGAGGATTCCAGAACTGTTGTCTTCATTTCATTAAATCATTTCACTGTGGATTTTCCTACTATAGTACCAACACGGTAGAGTGTTTTACTATTCATATATATATATATATATATATATATATATATATATATATATATATATATATATATATATATATATATATGTACACACACACACGCTTACACACTTATACAAAGAACATATAGATTTATGTTTCACAAGGCATACCGAGAATTATAACTATTGGCTAACTAAAACTTGTATTAAATCAAAATAACAAAAAAAAAAAAAAAAAAAATCCACCATATAAAAGGTCACATCGAAAGACGGAATTTCCCCGAAAACACAAGCAAAGTGCCTCAATGGAGCCCAATTATCTTCTCGAAAATTAATCAAGAAGTGAAGTGAAGGAGAGTGGATGGCTTAATAATTACTGGTGCATCACCCTTCCTCAATTTATTTTCTGTGGGCTTTAGTGAGAAATATTTTTATAAAGATTTTTATAATCGTTATTGTGAAAATAATTGTGAAAATTATTATGGTTATAATTAGGATGATAAAAACAATAATGATTATTACATTGATAAAAATTATGATGATGATAATGAATGTAATGATAACAATAATAATGATAATGATAATAATAATAATTATAATAGTAATAATAATAACAACAACAACAACAATAATGATAATAATGATAATAGTAATAATAATAATAACAACAACAACAACAATAATAATAATAATAGTAACAGTATTAGTAATAATCATTGAAGTTATCATTATCATTATTTTGAAGTTGATGTATAAAGTGTATGAATGAGAATGAGTAACTACATTTGTCGTAGTGATCTTGATAAAAAAAAATAATAATGATGATGGTCACAGTAATAGTAACAATAATATTTATAATATTACTGGTAACAATAATTGTAATGCTATTATATTAATAGTAATTATAATGTTAATAATTATCATTATAATGTTAATAGTGATAATAATCATGATTTTATTATTATTATTATTATTATTATTATTATTATTATTATTATTATTATTATCATTATTATAGTTATTATTATTATTACTATGATCATCATCATCCCTATTATAAAAACAACAATAATGATAAAATATAATGCTCATAATGCTCATTAGTAATAATAATAATAACAATAATGATAATGACAACGACAACAACAATAATAACAAAAATAATAATGACAACAACAACAATGATAATAAGGAAAATAATAATAGCATAACAACAACAATCATGATAATGATTATGATAGTAGAAATGATAACAATAATAATGATGATAATAATGAAAATGACAATGATCGTGACCATGATAATGATAATGATTGATTATAATAGTGATAACAATAGTGATAACAATAATGATCATAATAATAATGATCAATAATGATCATACTAATACAATAATGATCATACTAATACAAGTATTCAAATTAAGAATGGTAAAAATAATAATAATAATGATAACATTAAGAAAAATAATAATGATAATCATAATATTAATGAGGATGATTATAATAATAACAAATACAAAAGAACAACAACGACAGCAACAACAACAATAAAACAACAACAACAACAACAATAATAATAACAATAATAATAATAATACTAATAATAATAATGATGATAATAGTAATAATAATAATAAAAATAATAATAATAATGATACTAATAATAACATTTGTATTGATAATAATAACACAAGCAACAACATCAGTAATAATATTATGATAATTGTATTAATAAAAATAATGACGATAATAATAATAATGATAATAATGATGATGATGATGATGATAATGATAATGATAATGGTGATGATGATGATGATGACGATGATGATAATGATAATATAAAGATGATTATCATTATCAATCATCATTACTATAGGTGTTATTATTATCATTATTATTAAGAATGTTATTCATAATCATTTTCAATATCACATATTGTTAAAACAGTATTGGTCATCAATGAAGGGGGAGGGGTGGCTGGGGCTGTTGGGGGGGGGGTAAAAATTTCATCCTCTGCCCGTAGCAATGCTGCTGATTAATGATGAAAAATAATTATAGCATGTATTATAATGTTGGTGATAAAAAGCATTCCTTAAAAATATTAATTCTATAATAAAAACTGGGAAAATTACAATAGTGAAATGTTGAAAGCATGACCTAATATCATAAGAAATATTCATAAAAATGATTAATTAACGAAAAGGCTGGAGGCAGACTGGTTCATATCATAAACGCCATCCATTCATATATATATTTACCAATTCATTGATTTATATTTATATTTATGCTGATGAGTGTA
>NC_051403.1:42737174-42739674 GCF_015228065.2 Penaeus monodon
TACTCAATAAAGTCAAGGAACTCAAGTTGACGGTGGTCAACAGCGATGTAGACAATGCAGCTAATACTAAAAAAAAAAAAATCACGGAGACCTGAAATCACGTAGTATATTGCGGAGGGCCTGTGTATGTGAAGAAATTACCATGTCAATTAACACACGAAACTTCGAACTCGAAACTTCTTGTGTTTACAACGCTTCACATAAAAACATGTGTTATTGCAATGCCCTTCCAGAAGAAAAAAGGCAAACTGAAATCGAACTCCAAGAATACACACGTTATATAAAAGTGTCTCTATTCATATTGGACTTATTGACAACGGTGAATTAAATTGATGCTTTGAGGTCGATGTGAAAACATTTTCTTTTTAACTAGGCGAAGGTTTACACGGTACAACCCCCCCCCTCCCGCTACTCAAAAGATAAATAAAGATACCATAAGATACCATAACTACGTATTGTCTCTGCCAAGGAACCACTTTTTGGAAAGATAAGCCTACTAGGTTGAATATATTATATGACATAGGATATAAAGCTTGCGTTAGTTTGCCTTGGAAGAAGTGTTTACACCGAACAGCGCTGGAGTATCAAGTTGAGAAACTTCCGGAAGTGGCCGCAAACTTCTCCTTCCAGCCTAAATAGATCATAGTTCATGGCAAATGATGACTAACCTAAATTCTCATGACACATAATCATGCTAATATAATTAGTTATTTTCGTTTATATTCTTTGAATTAATGAAAATAAATAGATTTCTAATGAAATTCTTCAAATTCTTCGAAATCAAGATGCCCTTGCTCGAGGCATTATTCGATCTTGTTACTATATATATTTTTTTAAACAGAAGAGTTTATTTCAATGAAAAAAGTGAGCTAACCCTGGAAAGAGGTGGGCGAAAAAAGAGATTTTTGCAGCCTCAGTGTTAGCAAGTTGTTTGTATGTATCGCGAAAGAAAGAAAGCCGTATAATGAAAAGTGTAAATAAAGCGTCAAAAAACAATTCACATCTGATGACTCAACACTTACTATTCTTGAGTCTTCTGCATCGCCATAATATTAACTGAAATCTTACTTTAAACGTCAGCTGCATCAGTGTTTGTTATCGAGGGATTATTTATAACAAGGACGCAATTTACGTAGCATAGCCTGCTGTAGATCACCGTTTCTCGAAATGGTAGTAGAAAATAGCATTTAATAAGATAAACCTGACTAGACTTCCAATCTACGATACCTGAAAGAATCTGAATTTCATACACAAATTCACGATATTAACGGAGTCCTTTTGAGAGGCAAAAGGAGATTAGCCTTCAGGTTTCCTGTCTACCTGCAAGTTGCACTATTCCCGTAACGCTGAAGAGCTATATATTTGTTATACTATTTCTAGGGAAAGCTATCTTTTTAGACTGGAATCTGGAATTATTCCCAGGATGCTAGGAGGGCACTCTCTTGGCTGGACTAAGAAGAGCAGTAAGTATTTTAGAATTTATGCCTGTGTGTACCTTATGGAATATGAGGCTATTCCTGCAGTCGTAGAATATTCCTTTGTTTTCACAGAATGTATAATGCCTATTCCTTGAATTTGACATACCCCCTTTCCCACTATAATCCTGCAAACGGGAATATCGTAGCTGTACTCAATACTGTGCTAACTCCACCTTTGTGAATCTGTGTGATAATGTTGCGTCATCGTTAAGGACTCTCCAGATGGCAATTATCTCAGTGGAATCAATAGGAAACGTGACGATGTATTCACCATAGACCGTACCATAATATCCCCTAGATATCCTCTATCTACATCGCTGTTTGTTTGTCTAGTGATTTGATATTACGTAATCCATCCTTCCTTTGCGTAACTACCTTTTCTTAGTGATATCCTTCGAAACAAAAGGATACTTATTGTAACATATAAAGGCTTCTTTCTTGCAAATTGATGACCGCCCTTGAGATCGTTCCCGAAGTCGCAAAAGGGGTATTAAAGACACCCTAATGGCGTCCATATGGCGGTTTCTAAGCAGTTTGGGAGATTTTTTTTTTACCAGACTCGGTTCTCAGAGTAACAACGTATAGAAGGTTCTGATTGTGAAAAAACGATATTGACGCTTATTGGCCTGTTTTGATTCGTTTGTTCAGTGTTTGGGAATAATTTGAAGTATGAATAAATGAATGCACTATATGACGATATCGATTTATTACATAATACATAAGAAGTGATGGTAAATTCATGAGCCATTAACACACACAAACATTGACACGTTTGTTTTAACAGTCATGCCTCTTAACCTGAAATTAAATTAAGACTCTAGGCATGTAAACCTTCTTTTTTTGTTTTCACTTACATACACACCCACAAGCAAAGAACAATGTAACAAGTTTGTATTTGTATAGTATGTTGTATGTATATGTACACACACATACACACTCTCTCTCACACACACACACACACACACACACACACACACACACACACACACACACACACACATACATGTGTGTGTGTGTGTATG
>NC_051403.1:42779674-42782174 GCF_015228065.2 Penaeus monodon
CATTTATTTGATTTTCATTTCCCTCTGAACTGATGTCTTTTCACCCGCAAATGATTCATTTTTTAGATAAAAAAAAATTAAGGCCAGTATTATTTCAATGTTGCGTGATACTCAATGTCTCGAATTCTTTAGCTTTGATAAAATATTTAACATCATAAAGCATTTACGAGTTTTCAAGGGTCATCTCCGTTTTTTATGCTTTTCTTTGCTTATCTTTCCGTTCAGCCATCTGAATAATTGTCTATCAGTTTATCTAAATATTTATTGTTACACACACACACACACACACACACACACACACACACACACACACACACACACACATACACGCACACTGATACATACATGTGTGTGTGTGTGTGTGTGTGTGTGTGTGTGTGTGTGTGTGTGTGTGTGTGTGTGTGTGTGTGTGTGTGTGTGTGTGTGTGTGTGTGTGTAAATGCATCTATCAGCTTATATCTATATTCAAATATCTATCAATGTATCTCTCAGACTGCCCACATATATATCTATTGAATTCAGTCTATCGGTCAAAATATCTGCCTTATCTATTCATGCATCGACACTGCTATGGTTAGATGAAAATACCTATGATTATTTATCGAATAACTCATTTACACTGTAGGCTTACCACACATTTAAATGCCTGGGTCTCTTAAACTATCTATTCTCAGATCTATCCTTCTATAGGCTGGATATTTGCCAATATATTCAAAGACTACATCATAGCATCTACCAAATTATCCAAACTTCCATTAGCGTTTTCAAATATCTACTAGAATATCCATTTTTTTTGTCACATAATCCAAATGTATATCAGTGCATCCAGAAGGTACTTGAACATTTGCCAGAGTATCCAATCATATATCGAAGTATCAAAACATCTATTACAGTATCAAAACATCTATCACTATACCCCAACATCATCAAAGTATCCAAACATCTTTTAAGTTATCCAGACAACGATGAAACTATCCAAATCTAAACATCCGCTAAAGTATTTAAACATCTATCCCTGCAGCGAAACATCTATGGGTGTATCCAATCAACTATCAAAGTATCCAGGCGTCTATTAAAACATCCAAACACCATTTAAATCGTCCAGACATCTATCGCAGAATCTAAATACCCATAACACCCTCGAAACATCAATCAAAGTATCCAGTCATCTTTTAAAGCATCGGGTCATCTATCAGAGTATTCAAACACTTTTTAAAGCATCGAAACGTCAATCAAAGTATCCAATCATCTGTTAGAGCATCGGATCATCTATCAGCTTATCCAAACGTCTATCAGCATGCATCTCTTCCCCTTTTCCCCCGCGCCAGATCCCCCCGAGGGCGTGACCTTATCTACCCCAGCAGTCGTGGGCGCCGATCAGCGATTCTCTGCCCGCTGCGTCACCTCTCCCGCCCGCCCGCCCGCTGTCATAACATGGATGATCCAAGGTAAATCATGCACTAATTTTTTTGTGTAGTTGTGGGTTGAAATGTGGTGTAGTTATTGAATTGTGACGATGATGTGGCTGGTGCATTGGAGATTGGGTTGTGAATGTGATTGTTTTTTGCAGTGTTGTTATTGATTTTGCAAATTCATTTAATTTTTATGCTCGTTGCCTTTTTGTGTGTTACTAATACAATACTACTATATTTTCATCATTACTATTGTCGCTATCATTATTGGTAGCAATATTTTATCATAGATTTTTCGATGTTATTTTTATACCAGCAAAAAGAGATATCACTCTTCTGGTAAGATAACCGAATTTCAAACTATTTAAGAATATAACAGCCACGATCCCCTGGTAGCCTGTTACACTGTGAGCATTTTGCATGTGGTTTGTACAGCGCTAACGATCATAAACAAATTTGTACTAACAGCATTTATTCAAGTATTCCTTTGACGCCGTACCCCTATACTGCATCTATGTATATATCAGGCTTCGTGACACAGGGATCAGAATATTGAAACCTTCCCCAGAGTTGAATATATGACATGGAAGTTTCTTCTTTTTATTTTATATGTTAGCTTTCTTGCCTATATGCGTATACAGCACTTCCTTTCCCCCCTCAGTATAACGGTTTCTGCTAGCATATTATGACTCCCTGAAGCAATATGAAGCCGCATATCTGATAACTTCTGAGTGGAGAATATGTCCAAACAAGTGTAAGTTTTGATTTCATTCTGAAGTCCAGACGTGCTGTAATGTCTTTCGTTGGGTTGATCCTCTGTTCCTTTGTTACATCTCGGCTCCTTCTCTGCAATATCTCCTTTATTATATGTCGGCGTGTTTTTATTATTATTATTATTATTATTATTATTATTATTATTATTATTATTATTATTATTATTTTAGTTGTGGTTTGAATTGCGGTGTAATTATTATATTGTGGAGATGGTGTGTCTGTGCACCATCTATTATATGCCGGCGTGTATCCTTGATCGTGTGTTACGAATGAAGGAACGCTAAACAGAACCAGAATGAGGTCTCTCATTGAAA
>NC_051403.1:42807174-42809674 GCF_015228065.2 Penaeus monodon
AATAATTACTATCATCATCACCATCACCATCACCATTACCATTACCATTACCATCACCATCACCATCACCATCACCATCACCATTACCATTACCATTACCATTACCATTACCATTACCATTACCATTACCATTACCATCACCATCATCATCATCATCATCATCATCATCATCATCTTCATCATCGTCATCATCATCATTAGTGTTAAAATTATTATCATAATCAGTATTCTATTTATTATTGTCATTGATAGCACTTATTATTATTGTTATTATTTCCTTATCACTAATATTATTTCTATAATCATCATCACCGTTATCAATATTGTCATTGCCATTATCAATATTACCATTAGCATTAACAGTTTTATTAATTCTAAACACCACTGCAATCGATATGATTATAATTACGTTTCTTTAAAATTTTACCTCCTTCCAATGATACAGAATTTCTTTCGAGAGAAATTACATAAAAGGGGGGGAGGGGGGATAAGCAGAAAAAAAGTAAAAAAAAAAAAAGAAAAAAGAAAGAAAAAGTTTGTTCAGTGCAAATATTCCTCTGAGAAAGCTGTTCAGAAAACAAAAGGCGTGAGCGAATTTTTTTTTTACAGCGGAGTCACTTCCTATGCACAATAAACCCCAAACTTTTCCCTTGCATAATTCGGTTTGCATTGCAGTTTAAGTGTCGATAAACCAGCAGCTTCTCCATTTTTGAGTCGAGTTCTTTCGTTATTTTGTAAGGAAGAAAGAAAGAAAGGAAGAACGAGAGAAAGGGGATGAATATAAAAGTAATAATAGCTCAAAGATTAATGAATCTGATTTTTTTTTTGTATGAGTGAATGGCTCGTAAATCTTAATCAGTCGTCTTAAGAATCGAGTCTGTTTACGTTTACTTAACAAAAGAACCGTGAATTCTAGTTATATTCTATAGGGATGTCGAATATATACTCATTGTTAATAATTCACACGATGTTATATAATGATAACATTTAGTGAGTTAATTATAAATGGTATTTTTTCTTCTTCCTAATCGTTAAGGAGTAAATGGTAAACAGTCGTTTTTACAATCAACTATAAAAAGGACTGTGTTTTTTATCATTATATCTAATTTGAGATTACTGATATAATTTTTTGGGGTGTCTAAGATGCTATTCATTATTAATAACTTATAAGATGTAATTTGATAACATTAAATGAGGTATGAGTTATGAAATTTTTTTATTTTTTTCTTTTTTCACTTTCCGCTTACTATATTACAGGGTCCTGGTTTCTTGTCATTATACATTCGTTTCAAATTATGAATGTAATTCTTTTACAAAAGGTTATGGGAATAATTCTCTTTGATGGTGAATGTATGCCGATTATTTTATCTGAATTATCTGATTCTTTTACCAGTAATATATGCTATTGATAATCAACAATTTACACGTCTGTATCGCGTAGTAACAATATTCGGGAGTGAGTTATGGATAACGCTTAATTATCATTATTATTTCTATTTATTTATTTATTCATTTGTTACTTTTGAACATTATTTTTTTTCTGTGTGTTTGTGTGTGTAAAGGACAATTAACCACATTTTATATTTTGTTATCTAATAACAGTACAAAGTACATTCATCTTTCATGATATAATATAAAAACTTATCATTCACGAACATCTAAAGCGTCATTCTCAAATAACAATACTGAATAGACTATCTAGGAAAGGGTATTGAACACATACCTAGTAGAGTGGTAAAACACTACCGTATTGATCCTATGGTAGAAAAAAACACAATGCACAAGCTACATTTACTGAAACTGACACAACAGTTTCGGAATCATCCTGTATTCCATCTGGTCTGAAAATGAATATGAATGTTGTCTCAGTTTCACTATATCTAGTTTGTGCACTTTTTCTACCATACCTAGTATTCATAAACATATTTTTCCCTTTCATCTAATGCATTATCACAGGCCACTACATTCCTTTTCAGAAAATTAGATGATCACATCATGATAATTAACACGCAATTATTTTCTCCTTGCTACCTGCAGACGGGCCAGTGTGGGTTAAAGTCCCTTCAGGAAGACTAGACGTTCTTGAAGGAAGCGATCTTGTTCTTACAGCTGTGGCCGCCGCTAACCCTCCAACAGTCAGGTGAATCACGTTCTGTGTATTTCTTGAAAAAGTCTTGTCAACATATACCTTCATAAACGGAACTTTAAAACAATGCACCTTCCCAAATACATTCGCAAAACCATAAACCTTGTTAAGAAAAAAAAAAGAAGAAGAAAAAAAAATATATATTATATATATATATATATATATATATATATTATATATATATATATATATATATATATATATATATATATATATATATATATATTATCATGTTTTTATTTGTTTTTTGCATATGAAGTCTTCAAATGATGGGCAGTAGTAAAGAAATCTATTCGGGGAGGTATCAATTCGGGTTTTCCATTACTGTCCCGGAATGGAGAGACAAAACGCTGG
>NC_051403.1:42817174-42819674 GCF_015228065.2 Penaeus monodon
TCTTTCCCCCTTTTTCTTCTCCCCCCTCCCTTCTCTTTTCTCTTCTTTTTCCCCTCTTTTTCCCCTTTTTCCCCTTTTTCCCCCTCTCTCCTCTCTCCCTCTTCTTTCTCTCCCCCTCTTTTCCCCTCCCCCTCTTTTTCCCCCTTTCCTCCTCCCTCTCCCCCCTTTTTTCTCTCTCTCCTTCCCCCCTTTTTTTCCCCTCTCCCCCTCCTCCCCCCTTCTCTTCCTCTCCCCTCTTCTTCTCCCCTTCTCCCCTCTCTCTCTCTTCTTTTTTCCCCTTTTTCCCTCCTTTTTCCCCCTCTTCCTCCCCTTTTTCTCCCTCCCTCTCCCCCCTCCTCCTTCCCTTTTCCTCCTCTCTCCTCCCTCTCTCTCCTCCCCTCTTTCTCCCCCCCTCCCCCCCCCCTTCCCCTTTCCCCTTTTCTTCTCTTTTCCCCTCCCTTTTTTTTTTCCCCTTTTCACCCCCTTTTTTACTCTCTTCCCTCTTTTCCTCCCCCCTCTCCCCTTTCCTCCCCCTCTCCTCCTCTCTCCCTCCTCTCCCTCCCCCTTCGCTCCCCCTCCTCCTCCCCCTTTCCTCTCTCCCCTTTCCTCCCCTCCTCTTTTCCCCCCCTTTTCTCTCTTTTTTTTTTTTTTTTCCCCTTTCTTTCCCCTCCCCCTCTCTCTTCTTCCCCTTCCCGCCCCCTTTCTCTCCTCCCCCCCCCTCCCCTCTCCCTCTCCCTCCCCCCCTCTCCCCCCCCCCCCCCCCCCCCTCTCTCTTCCCCCCCCCCCCCCCCCCCCTTTTTTCTCTCCCCCCTTCCTTCCCCCTTCATCCCTCCTCCCCCTCCTTCCCCCCCCCCTTTTCCTCCCTTTTCCTTCCCCTTCTTCTTCCCCTTTTTCTCTCCTTCTTTTTTCTTTCCCCTTCTTCCTCTTTACTTTCTTCTTTCCTCTTCCCCTTTTTTCCCTCCCTCTCCCTTTTTTTCTTTTCCCCCCACTTTTTCTTTTTTTCTTTCTCTTCCCCCTTTCTCCTTCCCTTCTCTTTCTTTTCTTTTTTCCTTTCTGCCCCTTTCTCTCCACTTTTTTTTCCCTTCCCTTTTTTTTTTCTCCCCTTCCCCCTTTTCTTTTTTTTTTTTTTTTTTTTTTCCCCCCCCCTTTTTTTTTTTTTTTCCCCCCCTTTTTTTTTTTCCCCCTTCTTTTTTATTTTTCTTCTTTCTTCTCTTCTTTTCTTTCCGTTTTCCTTCTCCTCCTATTCCTTTTTTCCTTTTTTTTTTTTCCTTTTTTTCTCCCCTTTTTTTTTTCCCAATTTTCCCCTTTTTTTCCCCTCCCTTTTTTTTACGTTTTTCCCTCTCTCCCTTTTATTTCCCCCCTTTAAAATTCCTCCTCTCAATTTTTCCCCGTTTCCTTTTTTTTTCCCCCCCTTCCCCCTCCCGCTTTTTCTAGGGGCCTTTTTTTTTAAAAGGATCTTTCTTTTGAATTTTTTTTAAACTCCCTCCCTGTTCCCCCCTTTCTTTAAAAGTTTTACCCCGGGGGGGGCTTTGGGGAAATTAATTTTTTTTTTTTTAATAAAAAAAAAAAAAGGGGGGGGGGGAAAAAGGGGGGGGGGGGGGGAAAAAAAAAAAGGGGGGGGGGGGAAAAAAAAAGAGAGTGAGGGTGGGGGGGAGGGAGGGGGGGGGAGGGGGGAAAAGAGGAAAAAAGGGGGAAAGGGAACAAAGGGAAAAAGGGGGAAGGGGGGGGAAAGGGGGAAGGGGAAGGGGGAGGGGGGAAAGAGGGGGGAAGAGGGAGGAGAGGGGGGGGGGGAGGGGGGGAGAGGGGGAAAGGAGGGGGGAGAAAAAGGGGGGGAGGAAGGGGGGGAAAAGAGAGGGAAGAGAGGGGGGGAAAGGAAAAAAAGGGAGGGGGGGGAGGAGGGGAGGGGGAAGAGGGGAGGAAGGTGGGAGAGATCTGTTTTTTACTTTTTTTCCTTGCTTCTCCATTCTTCTATTTTCTTCTATTCTCGTCAGTTTATCCCTTTCCATATCTCCTCCTAGTTCTACTTTCTCCTTTTTTAAATTCCCTTTCTCTCTCTCTCTCTTTCTCTTCCCAATCTCTCTCTACTCTCCTCTCTGCTTTTCTCTACATGCGTTTCCCTCTCTTCCCAGTTATTCCCTCCCCTCCTGGTTCCACTTCCTCCTCTAATCCGTTCCCTTTCCGGCTTCCTCACAACAAGTTTATGGTGGGGCGTCGGGGAGGCGAGGCTGTCGTGGAGGGGTGGCGAGAGAGGTGGGGTGATGTGCAAGCCAACAGGGAGAAAGGAGGCAGGTGTGACGACGAAGGTGAGAAGTGGGGTGGGGAAATGTGGAATGAGTTGTCTGTGGGGGGGGAGAGAGGGAGGGAGGAGGGAGGGAGGGAGAGGAGGAGGGAGGGAGGAGAGAGGAGAGAGGGAGAGGAGGAGAGAGTGAGGAGAGAGAGGGAGAGAGAGAGAGAGAGAGAGAGAGAGAGGAGAGAGTGAGAGGAGACGAGAGAGAGAGAGGAGAGAGAGAGAGAGGAGGAG
>NC_051403.1:42832174-42837174 GCF_015228065.2 Penaeus monodon
AAACCCAATCCTTACCCGTTTCAACATCGTCCTAAATCCTCCTCTCCCACATCACCCGCATCTTCCCCTCAACCCCTCTGCTGCAAGCCTACAATTTATGCACATTATAATGCATGGGCTCATTATAATGGAGTGTGTATGCACTCAGGCAGACACTGTTCAAACGTTTGTGCACGAGTATGAGCGCCTATGCACGGAAGTGCGCAGTTGTATGCGTATTTGTGTGCACGTGTCCATGTGTATGTATATGCAAGAGAAGCAATACACATGCGTGTCTAAACGTATGTGTGTATATATACGTATGTATATATGTGCGTGTATGTGTATGTACATGTATATATATATTAATATATATATATATATATATATATATATATATATATATATATATATATATATATATATATTTTTTTTTTTTTTTTTTTTTTTTTTTTTTTTTTTTTTTTTTTTTTCAACAGCCATTCATTCCACTGCAGGACATAGGCCTTTCTGAATTCACTACTGAGAGGTTATATATGGCAGTGCCATATATATATATATATATATATATATATATATATATATATATATATATAAATATATACATATGTGTGTGTGTGTGTGTGTGTGTGTGTGTGTGTGTGTTTATATGTATATGGGTATATGTGTGTGTATAAATGTATGAGTATGTGTGTGTGTGTGTGTGTGTGTGTGTGTGTGTGTGTGTGTCTGTGTGTGTGTGTGTGTGTGTGTGTGTGTGTGTGTCTGTGTGTGTGTGTGTGTGTGTGTGTATTTGTGTGTGTGTGTGTGTGTGTGTGTGTGTTTATATGTATATGGGTATATGTGTGTGTATAAATGTATGTGTATATGTGTATGTATGTCTGTATATGCATGTGTATGTGTATATGTATGTATGTAAGTATGTATACAAGATATGTATGCATGCATGTGTTCACATATATGTGGGTGCATATACACAGTCGTATGCACATATGATGTGTGTATATGTCTATATATGTGTATGCATGTACATGTGTGTAGTTGTGTATAATGTAGGAGTATGTATGTATATCATATGCATAGGAGCATTTGTAAAGGTGTATGCTTGCATGTGGCTGTGCATGAAAATGAACATATGCATAGTACTTAGGGCATCTGCGGGTGAAAAACAATGTCTGTACTAGGTGTACATACGCATAAATGAAAAAAGTGTATAAAATATAATCACACATATATGCACTTCTGATACTGAAGCCCATGCTCACGGGAGTATACCCTGGTGTAGTGAGCAGGCCCGTGCGATGCTGCTTATAAATCCACACAACTGGACGGGTTTATCAGTGGCACCCCGGCTAAATTACTCCCCCTCCCACCAAGATAAACCTAAGACAGTAAATGGGGGTAACTCGGCTATCCACCCCTCAATCAAAAACCATGACTACACAGAGCAACGACTCTCATTCCCTGTAGGCGATGGAGCCCCCCTGGTTACGGCGGCGATCAGGATCGCTCCGGAGCAGAGGGTACTAAAAATCGCCCCAAGTTGATGAACATTTGCACATGTAGTATAAGAGCAACGAGAATTGAATCCGACTTATTAACATTACTTGAGGAACTCTCTTTCATTAAATGGGATGTTGTAGAACTCTGTGAAGTTAGAAGACTAGGCGAAGAACAGAAGATACTAAATGATGGACACGTGTTATATTATAGAAGTAAACCCCAGGGTAGCAAACAGGAATCAGGAATAGGTTTCTTAGTTCACAAACGTTTAGAAATGAATATCGTGGCATTAAGTAATATAAGCTTCAGTAACAATATAACTAAACAATAGGCACATTTTAAAGATTGTTCAAGTCCATGCTCCAACCTGCAGCCACAGTGATGAAGAAATAGAAAGCATCTATGAATATGTTCACTTAGTCAGTTAAAGAGTAAAAAAAAACACTTCACAATAATTATGGGACATTTTAATGCCAAAATAGGCAAAATAGTAGGGAATCACGGAATAGGCACTAGGAATGAGAGGGGACAAATGCTAGTCGATTTTGCAGAGGCTTGATCAGTCAATATCATGATTACATTCTTCGAAAAATGACTGAAGCGGAAGTGGACATGGAATATGTATGTATATATGCGTCATCTGCCATCAGAAACGAAATTGACTTCATAATTTCAAGTAGGCGCAATATAGTACAAAATGTGAAAGTTATTAATAAAGGAAATGTTGGCAGCGACTGTAGAATGGTCAGAGGCCAAATTAAATCACACCTCAGAAGGGAGAGGAACAAACTCATACAAAAACTGCAGCCAAATTCAGTCAACTTGAAGACCAGAGCGACAAAATTTAACCTTAACCAAAACAGACATTCACTTCTGAGCGACAAAGATCTCAGCATTGACCATGTCAACAAACAATTCAATGACATACCTTATAACAGATACAGGAAAAAAATGCAACGGTGAAACCAGCCAATCTTTTTAACAAATGCCTTCTCAATGGAAAAACTCCAAAAGCCTAGGAAAATGCAACAATGATTTGATACATAAAGAGGGGACAGAAAGGATCTAAAAAACTACTGACCCATAAGCCTCCTTTCAATTATTTACATACTGTTCACAAAAGTCATTACAACTCGCATCCCTGACTGTCTGGATTCTAGCCAGCCTAGAGAACAAGCAGGCTTCCACACTGGATCCTCAACAACAGACCACATCCACATGCTCACCAAAATAAGAGGAAAAATAAACAAATATAAGAAACCCCTGTGTATGGCATTCATCGATTTCGAAAAGGCATTTGACTCTATACAAATAGCAGTACAAAAGCTATTCAAAGGTAGGGGGTAGAGGAGGTATATTGTAAAATATTGGAAGATATATACGAAGATGGGACAGCACCCATCAATCTCCACACGGAAACTGATAAAACAAGAATTAAAAAAGGTGTTAGACAGGGCGATACCATCTTACCAAAACCGCTTGCCTTGACGAAATATTTAAGAAGCTAGAATGGAACGGAAAGAG
Source organism: Penaeus monodon (assembly GCF_015228065.2). Taxonomy (NCBI): domain Eukaryota; kingdom Metazoa; phylum Arthropoda; class Malacostraca; order Decapoda; family Penaeidae; genus Penaeus; species Penaeus monodon. The sequence goes on from NC_051403.1 coordinate 42,835,181, forward strand.
TATCAGAATAAGAGACGAAAACCTAAACAATCTAAGATTTGCAGATGATATTGTCTCTTCAGTGAATCTGCAAATGAAATGCAGCAACTAATAAACTATCTGAATAGAGAAAGTCTGAAAGTTCAACTTGGGATGAACAAGAAAAAGACTAAGATCATGTTCAACAGTAGAATCCAATTCGAACAGATACATGTACACGGCGAAGCACTATATATATATATATATATATATATATATATATATATATATATATATATATATATATATATATATATATATATATATATATATATATATATGTACGTATATATATGTATATATATGTATACATATATACATAAAATATATATGAATGTGCATAAATGTATATATGTGTGTGTGTGTGTGTGTGTGTGTGTGTGTGTGTGTGTGTGTGTGTGCGTGCGTGTGTGTGTGTGCATTTATGTATATATGTGCGTATATATACATATATATATATATAATATATATATATATATATATATATATATATATATATATATTATAAATATATCTATGTGTGTATATATATTCTACACTTCCCAGAGCATTTTAAATGGTGTATGTGCTTTCTTTCTCTCTCTCTCTCTCTTTTCATATATATATATATATATATATATATATATATATATATATATATATATACATATATATATATATATATATATATATATATATATATATATATATATATATATATATATATATATATATAGAAAAAAAAAATATATATATATAGAGAGAGAGAGAGAGAAAGAAAGAAAGAAAGCACATACACCTTTTAAAATGCTCTGGGAAGTGTAGAATTTTGCAACATCAGGTTTATAAGTTGTACAGTCTACGGGGCAGAAACCCACATTTTAAAAGGCTGATTATTTTTATTTATTATTATATTTTTAATGATCCGGTGACTTACCATTTTGGTGTCAAAAATAATCCTTTTTATCATTATCATATTTTCGTTTTTTATATATATATGACAGTACAGATTGAGTGTAAAATAAAAAAACACCAACCAGTCATTTTTGCCAGAATCACTCACTGTACCATGACCAGCTGGTACGTTAACTTATTCCTCCAACTTCTTTAGCTTCCTTTTCACGGCCGAAATAGATTCGTCAATCTGCTCTGTTATTAGTTCACCGTCTGAGCCTTAAAATGTAGCTAGAGTTATATAATGAAATACATTTATGTGAAATATCGCGATATAATTAAGGGAAATTTTCATGGGTAGCTCATAATCAGTTGACTAAGACTGCTGTCGTTATTGCAAATATGGTTAGAAGTAATCTGTGTGTATGTATGAATGTGCACGCACGCACGCTCACACACACACACACACACACACACACACACACACACACACACACACACACACACACACACACACACACACACACACACACACACACACACACACACACACACACACACACGCATATATATATATATATATATATATATATATATATATATATATATATATATATATATATATATATATATATATATATATATGTTGCATGCTTGTTTTTTTCATCTCATCTTAGCTCACCAAATATAGAGATCAGCTGTTTTTCAGACTTAAGGAAAACAACATTCCCTAGTTACATGTATAAGTAGATTATTAGTCAAAACACACACACAAAAAAACGCCAATTTTCACTGTTTTCCCGAGGTTGCATGTTGTCTTATTAAAGATAACCTCACTGCTGTGGTGTACTTTGTAAACTTTGCTGTAACATTTGTATCCAGTTCTCCTCTCGCTCCAGGAAGTTCGCTTTGGTGCAATGTTAGAGTTTCGAGTTTCTCTGGATGTATGCCATTCCAGTATTCGAAAGGTACACCGACAATATATGTATTGCTTCTTTCAGTGTAAGACCTTAAAAACAAGGTTATTACTGCACTTGGTTGGTTCTTGTCTGTGTTTTATTATCATACATAAGTCTAAAGTTTTTTGGCATTTCTGTCTCATT
>NC_051403.1:42849674-42857174 GCF_015228065.2 Penaeus monodon
GGGAAGAAAACCAATGACCACGCCTTCCTTTTTGGGTTCCCGGGTGTTGTGGGCAGAGAAATAGTGTATGTATCATCTTTATTATGGGCTTTCTGTATACAGAGAACCCGGCCGTCAGGTCTTCTATGGATCAGGGTGTCGAGGAAAGGAAGCTGTTCATTCTTCTCCTCTTCGTGGTGAACTGTATGGAGGGGTGTACTGCATTTAGTCTGTGGAGGGGTTCTTAAGGTTCGTTCTGGTTGGTACTACAGCAAGGATGTCATCCTACGCAACGACCCGACTACTTATTCCCCCCGATGTTCCGGTAGTGGTCAGCCTCGAGGGTTTCCATAAACAGCTGGCAAGGACGGGTGACAGAGGTGAGCCCATAGCAAGTCCTTGGATTTGCTCGTACTCACGTCCTCGGAATTCGAACGGGCCAAACTCCACGCAGAGGCGGATGATGGGGACATAATCATCTCTCGGCAGCGGTAGTTTCATCCTCGTCCATTCCTGTCAGCGTTCTTTCTGCAGCTTTGATGGCCCCGTCAAACGGTACGTTGGTTTAGAGTGATCTGACGTCCGAAGCTAAACCCGCTTTTTGCATCTCATCCCACATTTTGCAGTTTGTCATCATATCGGTGGTGTTTGATAGATGACAACCACTGATGGGTTTAAAGGCGCTCGAGAGAGGTGCTGCAAACTTCTTTGCTACCGGTGTGGGGGGACTCCCGGTCCCGTTGTGATGGGTCTCACGGGGTTTCCTTCTTTGTGGGTTTTTTATGTTCCCACGGATCGTCGGCGTGCGTGGTGTCCTCCTCGAGCAGATGCAGCAAAGATTTCCCCTTTTTCTCCGAACCCTTTTAGGATCCTCCGTGCTTTTCTGTTAAACTCTAGGGGCCTGTCCTGCGCGTTTCCTGTCCTGGCTTTCCTGTAAATAGATACATCCGAGAGCAGTATTTTTCCCTCTTATTGATATAATCGGTACTATTAAAGATTACGATACCGCACCCTTATCAGCCGGAGCAATGACAACGGGGTCGTCTCTGCCAAGTTCCTGTAGGGCCTTAATGTACCTAGCAGGGAAAGGCAGGCTTTTCCCTCCTTTTGCACTGGCGACTGCACAGGTCACAACTCCCTGCAGGAATCCTCTCTCAATTTGCAGAGAGATTTCTGCGGTAGTTTTGGGCTCGATAAATCGCCATGCCTTTTTCTAAGGGAACCAGTGTCGAATTTTAAACCTAAAAACAAAGGGTTGCCTTTGATTCTCTGTGAGAGGTTTGTGTGACAGTTGAAATATCAAGTATCACGCCCCACTTCAACCACCGCTACTATATACCTCATGTAGCTCTAGTCTTATATGCCCTGACGAAGCAATTAAAGCGAAAAAGGGCCCTTTGGCATATTCCCTGTGTTTTTTTGTGCTTCCCTTCGTTGTTCTACTCGCAATCTGTTCGACATGAATTCCACATGTGGTTTTTTTACAACGTGGCGAGGAAAGGGAATACATCACACGAAGAAGCTCCAAAGCATCAGGAACCGCATGAGTTTCTTGAAAGGGGTGCGTGAAGGAGCAGGTTCTCCCTCGTAGCGCACCCCCCCATCTCAAAGGTAAGTCTCACCCGTTTCCCCCCTAACGGAAGCCGCCTTGCCGCGGTGGGGGGGCTTGAGGTCCCAATGATCTGGTGAGCCGGACCAGAGGGCTACCCATACTGGAGGGTCACCAGTGAGGGATGAGACAAAATGGCTTCCTGGTGCACCAGGCCTATGAGAGGGGATGGTGTACCCACCCCTGGTTCAATTTCCCTCTTGGACCAAAGGGGGAACTCTCCCACGTGTCTTTGCCGTGCGTGGGATCCCGTATTACCAGGAGACAGGAGTTCCTGGGTTGAGCGATGCTGCACGCTGCGCCCTGCAGCTAGCAACACACCTCTTTGGTCCTTTATTCTGGTTAGACGGGTGGCTTGATCAAGGCCCGGTCAAGTCAATCGGCTGGTCAAATATGGCTAGGGTCAAGCAGGCACTATTCAGTCGGTAGCGCATAGGTCCCGCGACTGCCATCAGTACTGTGATAGTGGCTGCGTATATTTCCTCATTACCCCTGTGGCTGTTGGGAGATTTTGAACCCAACTATAGCTTCCCCTCGTTGGACTCCATGGTGGGTGGGGGGGTGAGGAAATGAAGAATTCAAATTTGTATGAGTACTACAAATTTACAAAGATCTAGCTCTCTCCCTGACGACCTGCGCAATCCCTCGACCATTCTCTCTGGAAATCACACGTTGTCACTCTGGAACCTTTTCAGTTTCCAAAGGGCAAGAATGGGAATCGTAATGGTTCCCGGGCTCCCAACCAGGTAAGAAGGGGAAAGTCCTCCTCAATCCACTAAGGAGATCTTACCTGGTAAATATGAAAGCATTTCATATAGTAAGTACCTGGTAGTGAAGACCATTGATGGTGTATCAATCATGGATCTTGACATCTTTGAGGTTCATCGGAAAATAGTTGAAGTATGTCAACGTGATCCTCGTATCACCCCACAGCGAGATGGTAGCCTGATAGTTGAGGTTTCGTCACCAGACGAGAGTGACCGTCTGCGTGCAATATGTAACATTCCTGGGGCTCAAGTTTCATGCTCTCCTCACAAAACCCTCAATCAGTGTAAGGGAATTGTCTTTTCCCGAGACCTGATGAGGTATTCTGAGGAGAAACTGTTAGAGGAACTAGAGAATTTTAATGTAGTGGCAGTAAAACGTTTTAGGAAGAAAGTTGATGGTTTGGAACAGTCGACACCAGCTCTTCTTCTAACTTTTAACACATTAGTCCTTCCAGAATCGGTTAAGTTAGCATGGTACCACCTCAAGTTAAGCCATATGTGCCCAACCCTATGCGGTGCTTCCACTGCCAAGGTTATGGGCATGGAGCCAACTCTTGCCGTTTTAAAGAAAATGGACAACCAAGAGTATGTGTAAAGTGTGGTACAACAAGTCATCAAGGAGATGACAACTGTCCAGGTCCAATATGCTGTTACCACTGCAAAGAAGCTCATGAAGCTTCTTCAAAGCAATGTAAAAGGTACAAATTTGAAAAGGAAGTATTGGTAATAAGGAGCAAGGAGAAAGTTAGTTTTCCAGAGGCAAAGCGACGTGCCCGTATGCTGTTTGCACAGCCAGGTAGGTCCTTTGCTTCGGTTCTAGCACATCCTCCTTCCCACCAACCCTTGCCCTCCAATGCTTCTTACAACACACACTCTGCCATTTCCTCTAAACCTCAGTCCCAAATTGCTGACACTGCCTCTGGTGAGTTGTTCCACCAGAAACGGAGTAGGAGTGAAGGGTCTATTGAGGAGACTCCTCCTCCCAAAGTAAGGTCTTTGGAGCCATCAGGCAAGGCTCCAGAGGCCTCAACGGTGACAGCTCCAGCTGCCACCACATCCACAGCAGCATCTGAAGTAAAGGCTCAGGCACGCCCTTTGCCCAGGCAAAGGAATCCTGAACCTGTCCCAAAGACTCCAGCTGCAACAAAATCCACAGGGGCCTCCGCTGCTAGACAGAATGCCCCTGAAGCAAAGGCTCAGGCCCGTCCTTTGCCTAGGCAAAGAAATCCTGAACCTGTCCAAGGGAAACCTGTGGAAACTAGTTCCACAAGTAAACAACCATTAAAAAGGTACTCCCAGGATCCTGGAAAGGGACAGCCTAAAGGTGTGAGGCAAACCTTGACCACAGGTGCTGCCAAACACCTTATGAAGAAATAATCTAAAGAACTGGATACCCTAATCCAATGGAACTGTCAAGGAATTCATGCAAAATGGGAAGAACTGCACCATCTGATAGCTTCATGGAACCCAGTTTGTGTATGCCTACAAGAGATTATGACCAGGGAAAATCGTCCCATTTTCCTGAGAGGATTTCAAGTTCAAGCCCATTATGGAACCTTTGACAATGGACCTCATGGAGGAGTAGCAGTAATGGTACGTCATGATATTCCCTTCCAGGCCATCCACCTGCAGACAACACTGCAGTGAAGGCTGTGAGAATAGGCTTGACACGACCTTACACTGTTGCATCCATCTACCTTCCTCCACATAATCTCAACATAAATGATTTGGAAGATCTACTTGGGCAGTTGCCACATCCATTTCTACTCTTGGGAGATTTCAATGGTCGGCATCACCTCTGGGGAGACACTTTGTGCAACCCTCGAGGAAGGGCCTTGGAGTCCTTGTTCTTAAGAGCAGATGCAGTTTTACTGAACAGTGACACTCCCACACATTTCCAAGTTCAAACTGGGACATTCTCCAATATAGACCTATCAATAGGTTCACCTGATTCACAGTTGAACTTCACTTGGCAGGTCATGGAAGACTTACATGGAAGCGACCATTTTCCAATAATTTTGGAGGAGGTGAATGGTATTCCAGTCAATGGAGTGCAGAGATGGCGACTTGAACATGCAGACTGGAATCTTTTTAGATCAACTGCAGTATTGCAAGGATCTGTTAATGATTTCCAGTGTGTTCAAGATGCTGTTAATCACTTCACATCACGAATTCACCTTGCAGCAGAAGCATCCATTCCCAAAAGTAGCGGACAGTACCGTCGACCTCCAGTACCATGGTGGTCTGATGAATGCCAACAAGCTGTCAGAGCAAGGAAAGCTGCATTAAGGCAGTTGAAACGACGCCCCAGCATTGTAACCTTGATCATTACAAAAAGACCCGAGCCAAGGCCAGGCGCGTGCTAAAGGAGGCTAGACGGACGTCGTGGAGACAGTATGTGTCCTCGATTAACTCTGGGACCCCCTTAGCATGGGTGTGGGACAAGGTGCGTAAGATTGCTGGAAAGAGCACATCCATATCACAACCTGCTCTGAAGATAGATGGCATAATCATCACAGACAAAAAAGATATTGCTAATGAGCTAGCTAAATCCATGGCAGAGATCTCCTCTGGAGCATCTTACACTGCTCGATTCTCCACTCTTCGTGCTGAACAGGAACAACACCCAGTGTCGTTCTTCAGTAGGAATGCAGCAGAACTTCCATACAACTTGCCATTTTTGCGCAAGGAGATGGACTCTGCTTTGCAGCTCTGCCGTAAGACTGCCCCAGGAAGTGACGATATTCCATATCAAATGATATCTCACTTACCGGAGAGTTCCCAGAAGTTCCTGTTGGACTTGTTCAATAGGATCTATAGGGAGGGCACAGTGCCATCCACATGGAAAGAGGCTATAATCATTCCTGTTCCTAAACCTGGCAAGGATGCTTCCACACCAGGAAATTACAGACCAATTTCTCTCACCAGCTGCATCTGCAAGCTGATGGAGAAAATGGTAAACTTCAGGTTGACATGGCTGCTAGAAAAAGAAAACGTGCTGACCCCATATCAATATGGCTTTAGAAAATTGAGATCGACCACAGATGCACTTGTGAGGATGGAAACTGCTATACAGAATTCCTTTGCACAGCGACGTCACATGTTAGCAGTCTTCTTTGACCTTGAAAAGGCTTATGATACTACTTGGAAGCATGGCATACTCATGAAGCTGTATGACATAGGTTTAAGAGGAGCATTACCTACCTTCATACAAAGCTTCCTTGCTAACAGGAAATTTAGAGTTCGGGTGGGAAACAGTTTCTCTAACCTGGAAGACCAGCTGGAAGGGGTCCCACAAGGGAGTGTCTTAAGTGTGACCCTGTTTGCCATTGCTATAAATGACATTATAAAGGTTGTTCCAAGTGCTGTCTCATGTAATCTGTATGTGGATGACTTTACACTGTACTGCTCAGGAGGAAGCTTACAGGATGTGCAGGACGCATGCAGACTGCAATAAATCAGGTTGTACAGTGGGCAACATATCATGGGTTCAAATTTTCTCAAAGCAAGACCATGGCTGTACATTTCCACAAACGAGGAAAGTTCCATCCTTCCCTCTATTTAGGAGCAAACCCACTGCAATTTGTCCAAGAGGTGAAGTACTTGGGTCTAATTTTTGACTCAAGACTTACATGGGTGCCTCACATCAAACAGTTAAAAGTGAAGGCTACAAAAGCACTTAGTATTTTGCGGGTTCTTTCACATTTATCTTGGGGTGCAGACCGCACAACGCTTCTACGGCTTTACCGAGCACTTATTCGTAGTAAGCTTGACTATGGATGTGAAGCTTATTCATCTGCAACTCCCACTGTTCTCCGGATGTTGGACTCGGTTCATAATGAAGCTCTCAGAATCTGTACTGGGGCTTTCAGGTCTTCACCTGTGGAGTCCCTGTATGCTGAGAGTGGAGAACCACCTCTTTCATTACACCGGACTACATGAACCTGATTTACTATACGAGACTACAAAGGATTCCGGATCTCCTACATCCAGATTGGTTTTTCAACCCCCTTGAGGATAGCCGATCCTATGGTAGGAGAATGAGGAATCTTGTAGAAGAACTTAATTTAAGTCTCACTAAGGTTCTGGCTGTTGGAATTCCCCAATTCCCCCCTTGGACTAATCAAGTCGAGCTGGATTTGGTCGGAATTGGGAAAGGGGAGAGATCTGAAGCAGAAGTCAGAGAGGGATTTCTTCAGCACATTTCTAAGTACCAAGGATCGGACGCAATATATACAGATGGTTCGAAATCTGAAAATGGTGTGGGCTTTGCAGCAGTGAGCAGAAGGAAGACTGCATCTGGCAGTCTTTCTCTAGCAGCCTCGATCTTCACTGCAGAGTTACATGCCATCCTTGCAGCAGTTAAGATGACTAGAGATCTTATGAACCATTCTATTGTGATATATTGTGACTCTCGTAGTGCCTTGCAAGCAATCAAGAGCTTAAACTCATCACATCCAGTAGTGAGGGAGGTTCAAGATTGGCTTGCACTGATGTCAACACGTAAAAAGATAACTCTGTGTTGGGTGCCAGCGCATGTTGGTGTCAGTGGGAATGAGCGAGCTGATCAGAAGGCTAAGGCAGCTGCCGCTCAGCCTTGTGATGCTCGTTTTCCTCTCCCACACACCGACCTGAAACCCAGCATCAGGAGTTGTCTTCGCGATAAATGGAAGGAACAATGGAGGCATATCTCCAGAAATAAACTGCGAGAGATTAGAGATGACCTTGGCAGTTGGGTGACTAGCATCCATCCCAACCGAAAAGTGGAAGTTGCATTAACAAGGCTAAGAATCAGGCACACAAGACTGACTCATGGGCCGATGATGGCTAAAAATCAGGCACTTTGTGAGGGATGCCAAGAGCCCTTAACAATTGCACATGTAGTGGAAAGATGTGCAACATTCTCAGACCAAAGACGTATGTACTTGTCTCCCCCATATACACTGAAGAATGTATTGGGGGAGGATTGTGACATAGAGGGTCTTATTAGTTTCCTTAGGGAGACTAATATTTTTAATAAAATTTAATTATGTATAATGTTTATGCAATAATTTTATACACTTAGAGTATAATATTTATGCTTTGATCTTTAATTTGTTTATTGTTATTTATAAGATATCTATTGACAGATTTTTAAAGTTTTAA
>NC_051403.1:42882174-42889674 GCF_015228065.2 Penaeus monodon
ATAAGTATGTGTTCTTTCAGAAATAAAAGAAATGTGTGATATTTAGAAATAGCTGAATGACAAAAATGCAAGCAGAAACACCAGGACTGCGAATACATTTGAATCTCACACCTCATCAAAGACAACTCGGGCAAAATAGGTAAGCCTTACCTGGTTTCCGTGACCATTATCACTTCCACAACCTTGGAACTTCCTTTTCCAGCATATATATATATATATTATTTTTACAAATCAGAAGTTGAATTCTTTCAAAATTTCGAAAGGTTCAAAACCGATAAATAAACAACCTGTTTGCTCTCCTCTCTCTCTCTCTCTCTCTCTTTTTCTATCCGCCTCTATCTTTCATTAATATAATTCCACCACTAAATTTCAATGTATAGAACCTGTTTCGTTCCTTGCAAAATTTCAAGTACGTTTGTGAAAATAAGTGCATGCATTCAAGTCGTTAAAGTGCGATATCAATCAGCTTATTCAATATGTGACAACTGCCCTTTAAAAACTGTAGTAGTCGGAAGTAAAATTATTATTGTAAACTTGATATTGCGTCAGAATAAGAGAATCAAATACACTTCTAGAAATTCACTCTATCACACACTGGTAATCTAATGCACAAGAACTGGTTTTAATACAATACTATCTTATCATTAAACCTTTGCTTATTGATAACGAAACCTATTATAGGATTTACAGTTTCCAAACTCTGACACTGACATCCAGAACGAGTATTTCTCAAATACATAATCACAACGAAAACAAAATTTCCATTTCTAATCGGATTGGAGCTATTCACAAGGGAAAGTTGCTTCAGTGTTGCGTTTTATAAAGATTTTAAAGAATAGTGTAAATATATTTACTTATTTCTATATGTTTGTGTGTGCGTGTGTGTGTGTGTGTGTGTGTCGTGTGTGTCTGAGTATGGATATGTAATTACCTATATCCACTTTTCCCCTAAAAAAATACGCAGATCCCCCGAACAGCCTCACCATCTGCCTGGATCCCTCGTGTGTGCAATCTAATCTCTCTTCAGGCGAAGGAAGAACCGAGAAGGATCGAACCTCCTCTCATTTTCCCTCCGAACTTATACCCACGAAATGATCCCTTTAGCTTTTATTTATTAATTCTTTTTTTTTTTACCTAAAACGAACACTGAATATGTGGAGCAAGAGGAATGGACAAGAATATTTAAATTATTTATTGGGGAAAAAGAAAAACAGTTTAATAAAAGCAATAACCCACACTGATTCGAAACAGACTACATCTATCTATATTTATCCATTTGTCAATCTCTCTCCCTCTCTCTCTCTACATATATATATATATAGATAGATAGATAGATATATACATATGTATATGTATATATACATATTTATACATATATATTCATAAATTTGTGTCTGTGTGTGTGTTGGTAGCTAGATATACATATACATAGACTGATTGGTAGATTGATAGATAGATAGATAGTAAGATATACATAATATACATAAGATATACATATACATAAGATATACATATACATACATGTATATATATATATATATATATATATATATATATATATATATATATATATATATATATATACACACATATGCTAGATGTGTGCTGTCTGGTGCAGCGGTAGCGATCTCTTCTAGCAATCTTGCGTTCAAATCCCTCGCCGCCAGCGGATGGTAACCCCAGCCATTCCTTGCACACAGGGGATAATATAGAAGCAAAATGAAACTGACAGCATGTCACACCAATAATATCCATTGTAACAAATGGAATCAAACAAAATTATTATTACATATGTACACACACACACACATATATATATATACTATATATATATTTGTACGCGCACGGGCGATGCGTATGTGCATGGATGCACCCATGCGCACAGGCGATGCGTATGTGCATGGATGCACCCACGCACTCGCATGCGGCGATTGGTGTCTGCACTTCCATTGATTTAAATAATTTTAGGTAAATCGAACCTAGATACGATGAAGTTCCTTGGGCAAGGAACTTCACTTCGATTGCCTATTTAGCCACTGGGTGGACAAGCCAGCCCAAAGCAGTGCTGGTCCCAAGCCCGGATGAATAGAGAGAATGATTACCTGAAAGGTAACACCGGCACTCTCCGTGGAGAGGAACTGGGGACCCTACCACGTACTCACTCCAAGAGCATCACAACATGAAAACTACAATCAAGTATCATGCTGTGACCACGGCGGCTCAAACATGAACCTATCGTTAAAAAAAATCTATTATCTTCATTCCGTTTTTAAGAATTGCGATTCTTTCAATTCTTAAATACGCAATCGTGTCTGAAACATGATTTCCATTCTTAACCGAAATAAAACACATTTATTTTATTTCCATGTCGAGAGAAAATAAATATCTTAAAAATACTCCCTTGATTCTCATCAAATCTCCCTCTCTCTCTTTGTGTGTGTCTTTGTCTGTCTGCCACTCTGTGTATGTGTCTCTGTCTGCCTGTTTGTCACCCCCCTCCCCCCCTCTCTCTCGCCCCACCCTAAGTCTCCCTCTTTCTATCTCTCTTACTCTTCTTTAGTTTTACTATATAGGCTTTCTCTTTATTATTATAATCATCAACTATTGTCATATTTAGCATTATCATTACTATTGCATTATTTCTTACTTTCATATTTATCTTTGTTATCACCATTACTTGTCAGTATTACCATTATTACACGCATCAAGACACATTTCAAGAATTACCATTTCAAATTCTGAAAAACAGATCCTATTTTTGTCATAACTTTTGAGGTATAGGATAGACACAATAGATATGGAATAAGTATGAACATAATCCTCTAATTTATTTTGTATTTTTTTTTCGTGTATGGACAGATCATGGAAGGAATTATAATCTGTGAACGTAAAATAAGGAATTTTAGTCAGTTTAGTTAGTTTTCGTGGTCGAGAACAGAAAAAAAATCGATTTTGTTCCTAAAGGTACAGAAAAGAACGTACACTTTTTAGGACCTTTTAGCACACATAAAAGCACACTCATGCTCACCTCAGCGTACCCTAGGAATATCAACGGACACTAATGTACATTACCACACATACCCTTCCATTAGGGAATGAACACGAGACTGGGTGAACATCTCGTGCTCATTACTTTTCAAATCAAGTATTACGTAGATAGTTCTTGATGTGAATTATACAGAACAATTCATAAAGAACGTAACCAATTCTTGAATAAATCATTCCCCATACCTCGGTTTTTGTGATAATGAACATACTATTTTCCAAAAAGCTAGTCATGTCGAAAAAGAAAATCTATTTGATTCCATCTAAGGTTCTTTTGGATGTGAGGGCGTTACGAACAGTAATGACGTTAGTAATGCTGTGTAAAGAAAAGAAAAAGTGTAATTCTCCATAACCCATGTTCCATATGCCTTTCAATATTAACGTCTCGTTTTCTCTCCTTATCTCCCTAGTCTTCCTTTTTATCACCTTAATATTGGGTCAGTTAACTGCACCTCAGAATAGTCACATAAATTCTTCAGTTAACTCGAGACAAAATCCTCACAGAGAACGGGGGGGGGGGGGAAGGGCTCATATGGTAGGGAATGTGTCGACATCTATTGGAAAATCAGTCTCATCTATATCAATACTGTCCATTTACCTTTTTCGAACATTTTCCACTCCGAAATAAATTTGACACCCCGCGTCGTCATCGTTCTGGATCCCTCGCGGTGCAATCCAATCTTTCTTGCTGTTAAGGCAAATCTGAGAGGGTAGGAAGCTCTTCTCACTTCAGAGGCAATCTTGCTTGCATGGGCCTTTTGGACTCGTGGGCAGATAAATTCAAATAAGGGGAAAATATCGCGAAATGGCATTTCTGTACATACATTTCTGTGTAAGTGGGTTTTTGTGTGTGTGTGTGTGTATATGTATATATATATATATATATATATATATATATATATATATATATATATATATAATGTATACACGAGAATATATAGGAATGTACATATATAGAGAGATAGATAAATAAATAGATACGTAGATAGATATAGATAGATATTTATATGTAAATACACACGCACACATATGTACACACATACGTGTATACTCTCTCTCTCTCACACACACTGTATATATATGTATATGTATATAAATATATAAATGTATATATAAATGTATATGTATATATATATATATATAATAGCTAGATAATATATATAATATATACATAATAGATAATATATATAATAGATATAGTATATATAATAGATATAGTATATATAATATATAATATATATATAAAATATATATATATATACATATATATATATATATATATATATACATATATATATATATATATATATGATCAATATATATATAGAAAATACATATATATAATAATATATATATATATATATAATCAATATAATATTATAGAAATATATATATATATATATGTATATATATATATATATAATCAATATATGTATATGTATATATATATAATCAATATATATATATATATATATATATATATATATATATATACATATAATATATATATATTTATATCATATATATATATATATATATATATATATATATATATATATATATATATATATTATGTGGGTTTGTATATATCTATATCTATATATATGTGTGTGTGAATAATCCAAAGTTTTATATATATCAAGTTGATATTGAAATTGAAATGAAAGAGTACGGAAAAAAAAACAGTGAAAGGGTGGTTGGGGAGATCACAAGTCAAAATTTATAGGTTTGCGGATAAAGTGCCCACCTTACTACACGGTTATTTGACCTTTTGAAATTAAGTAAACGAGGGGTTTATGGTCCATCTCTAATATGAACTCCTTCCCCATATGATAATAAAACTTTTGGACCCCAAACACAATAGTTAAACATTCAGCTACACAGTTGAATACTTCACTTCACGATCTAGTAACTTGAGACTCAATCAATCAATAACGGTATGCTCATGTTTGAGCAGCCGTGGACCTCTCCACCATCCTTCGCCACTAAACTCGATCTTACGCTTTTCTTTCCACTTATACCATCGACAGCCCGCAAATATCTTTGATATTGTCGCTCAGTCTTGTCTTCGGTTTGCCTCTTCCTCTGTTTCCTATCACCATCCCTGTCAGCAAGTTTTTCTCAATACTTTTACTTCTCATTACATGACCAATAAACTTTAATTTCCTAACTTGAGACTAGTATGTGCTAATTGATAGAGATGATTTTCAACATACTAAAGCATGACTGCTCCAATTCCAAAGTTTGATGTATCTGTTCTAAGAAAAAATGGAACATTTACGTCTGGGATCTTGAGAATTGGCTCGCTAGCCATAGCAGCTTTAAGCTGATGAAATTTAGCTGTTAAATCATCAGTCCACTTCATTGGGCCCTTTTCGAAGCCAGTCTGTCAAAGTGCTTGTGAGGGAAGGGACTTGTGGAATAAACATCCTGTAAAAGGATATAATTCCAAGAAAAGATCTTAAAAGCTTCTTTGTAACCGGTAGCGGTGCTTCCAGTATTGCTTCACCCTTATCAAACTGAGGACGCAAGTGTCTTCCGTCAACAATAAAGCCCAAATATTGGATTTGGTCATAGCCAAATTTACATTTAGAAAGGCGTGCCGTGAGACCATGCTTTCGAAGACAATTTAGTACTGATCTCAGAGCATCTGTGTTAAGGAAATCCCATAGATGAAATATCAAAATAGAGAGTAACGTTGGACAATCCCTCTAGAACAATTCTCATCACAGTCTAATATAGCTTACACAAACAGTAACTAAACCAAAAGGCAACCTAGTGAATTCCATTAGACCACGGTGAATAGGGAATGCGGTTAGAGGCTTTGCTCTGTCTGGGGTATTTGGTAATGTACTTTTGTTAAATCTATTTCGCTCCCAAAAATGTATAGATCTCTCTCTCGGTAGAACAAGAAAGTTCAGCAGGGAACACTGTGATAGCATTAAAGCTTCTATAATAAAGGGCCATTCTAAAGGTGCCGTCTGATTTCTTCACAACTACCGGAAAACAGACTGGTGAGGTTGATGGTCTAATGATACTACTGGTATGGGGTAAATCTTCGCCTTCAACCATTCACTGTTTGCCAAATCTATATCATGCTCGTTGGCATGTGTACTCCCTGGTATTTCTCAAAAGACATCTCCATACTGATTAACCATTTCTTTATTTCCTTATATTGTTCAAAGGATAAACCTCCATAAATATCTGGGAAGTATTATCTGATACATCAGTTCTGCCATCTGATGTAATTGGTTTCATCAAATCAAACTCATCTGACTCAATTACACAATACTTATAGATAGCACATTTACAGGTTCATCTGCCAAGACTGTTTTGTTTACACACTCAGGTTTACTTCCCCTCTGAAATACTTTAATATATTCTAAAGCTTTGTAAGGATCACTCCATACCATCTGGTATGGCTTAAATTGACGATCCTGAGATTTTAAGTCAAAATAAGTCTTATATCTAACAGAGCTAGTTTCGGCATTCTGGGCAGCAATTTTAGCACAACCAGCAAGATTTTCCTTCAAATCAATTATGTATTAGAAAACTGTCCTATCATCCGCAGAGGCAATTTTATCTTCCCACAAGTCTCGAAGGAAATGCCCTTACTCTCCTACCATACAAAAGATCAAAGGGAGAAAACCCAGTCCTACCACTAGGTATTTCACGAAGGGCAAACAAGGTTGGTACTAAATATGTGTCATTCTCTAGGTTTATTTGAGCAAAGCTACGTGAAAAATGCCTTTGAAGTGGAGTAAAAACTTCCAATCCTCCCATTACAACTAGGATGGTATGGGACTGTAAACAAAGGTTTAACTCCCAATATTTTATGTAATTCTCTTATCATTCGTTGGGGATACCAACCCTAGAAAATATTAGCAAGGCTTCAGCTATATCTACAGAATTTATTTCTCTTAGGGGCAAAGCTTCTGGAAATCCAGTGGCAAAATCTATGAGTGTCAAAATATAACGATGTCCCTCAGGAGGGCTTAATGAACCAATCAAGTCAAAGGACACCCGTGAAAAAGGCTGTTATAATTGGCATCTCCTTGAGGGGCACAAGCGGCACTCTACTCTTTGATGTAGAGCGCTGACATGTCACGAGATCTGCAAAAATCTCTTATATATGATCCCATCCCAGGCCAGTAAAAGTGATCTTTGACTCCTAATGCGGTCTTCTGATGGGAGAAGTGACCATCAACAGGGGTTTCGTGAACAAGCGAAAGTACAATACTTCTATAAGTAAAAGGGACAATTTTAAAGACCATTTTCCCACTTTCTCCTTGAATTTAGTATAACGCATCCATACATTGGTATATAAAAACATTGCCGTTCTTTGTTAAGTCTGGACTACCTGACTTTACTTTTTCTCTGATAACTCAGTAATTGACATTTAACCTGCAAATCAGCGTATTCTTAAGGAGTCGCTTCGAAAGTCTCCACTTCAGG
>NC_051403.1:42904674-42907174 GCF_015228065.2 Penaeus monodon
ATCAAGGTTCTTTTAACTCCTGCTCTTCTTAAAACTTCTTCATTAGTAACTCTTTCTGTCCATGAAATCCTGAGCATTCTTCTGAGGAACCACATTTCTACTGATTTTATTTTCATTGACTGTCCAAGCATCACACACATAAAGCAAAACTGACCACACATAGCATTCTAACACTCTAACTTTTGTTTTTATCTTCAACTGTCTGTTCTTAAAGACAGCACTCATCTTGTTGAAAACTTCTTTTGCTATTCCAATTCTTTTCTTTATTTCAGTTACACTTCTTATCTGATGTTATCAAACTACCCAAGTATGTGAATTTCTCAACATTCTTTATTTCTTCACCTCTGATATTCAAAGAGCATTTTGGTGTTATATTCTTCTTTGATATCACCATAAATTCCGTCTTCTTGATGTTTATCTGAAGACCCCTCTTCTCACTTTCCGTTACAACCCTTTTCAATATATTTTGAAGATCTGTTTCTGTTATTAGTACAGTGTCATCTGCATATCTCAAGTTGTTAATATTGATACCTCCAACTTTCACACCTGGCATGTTCTTAATCTCCTTTAAAATAATTTCACTGTATAAGTTAAACAGAGTTGGTGATAATACACACCCTTGTCTTACACCTCTCTTGACTGGTGTCCAGTCCGTCTATTCTGATGGCAGCACTCTGTTCCCAATTTAAGTTTCTAATCAGTTGTAAGTCCTTTCCATCAATATCTAATGCTTCCAACATTCTAAACATTTCTTCATGTTTTACCTTATCAAATGCTTTGCTATAGTCAATGAAGCATAGGTATAAGTCTTTCTAAACTTCTATCGCTCTTTCTCCCAACATTCTCAATATAAATATTGCATTCCGAGTCCCTTTTCCCTTCATGTATGCATTCTGTTCTTGCGATATTTCTTCCCTTATTTTGCTCTTCATTCTCTTGAGCAAAAGGTTCAGGATCAATTCTGTAATGTGGTTCATTAAACTTATTGTCCTGTGGAGTTCACATTCACTTGCTCCAGGTTTCTTGGGAAGCGCTATGAATACAGACTTGTTGAGGTCAGTTGGAATGAGACCTGTGTTGTAGATGTTGTTTGCAATTTCAGTTACTTTTTGAACTCCGAACCCCTCTAGTTCTTTTACCAACTCTATTGCTATGTTGTCCGGTCCTGTAGGCTTACCATTTTTCATTCTATGAAGTGCATACTGTACTTCTTCCTACATTATCCTTGGTCCATCTACTTCTTTCCTGATAACAGGCCTTCCACCTCTTCCATCTTCAAACAGTTCGCTGATGTACTCTGTCCATCTGCTCATGATGTCTTCTTTCTCCAGGAGTATACTTCCATCTTTTGCTCTTATGCATCCACTTGAAATGCACATTTTCCATCCCACTATTTCCTTGATTTCCCGATGCATATTCCTCGCATCTTTATTCTTTAAGCTCTCAACTTGCTCACATTTGCTGTTGAGCCATGTTTCTTTTTCCTTGTTGCATTTCATTTTGATGCTTTCATCCAGTTGTTTGTATTTTTCTATATTTTCTTGCTTCGTAGCCCTTCTTTTATCCATCATGTCAAGTATCTCAGCTGTCATCCATTTTTGTTTCGCCTTTGTTTTCTTCTTTGGCAGAACACTCTCCGCTACCTCAACAATGGCGTCTCGAAAAAAACCCAAGCATCTGGTGTTTCATTTACGCTTTCCAATGCACTATAGCGTTTAACTTCTATTGTAAACTGTTCTTTCATTTTTGGATTATGTTTGAGTTCCCCAACCTCAAGTTTTGGTATTACTTTTGGTTTCTTTAGTTTCCTGAGCTTAACCTGCAGATGGCAAACTAGCAGGACATGATCACTGGCACAATCTGCTCCGGGGTACCCTTTTACCTGTTGAACTACGTTCCTAAACCTCTGATTAACTGTTATGTAATCGATTTGATTACGACTTCTATCACCTGGACTTACCCATGTGTACAACCTTCTAGGATGGTGTTGGGACCAGGTATTCATTATCACTTGGTTATTTTCCTGACACCATTCAACCCATCTTTCTCCTCTTACATTTCGTGTTCCAAGATCATGTGGTCTAACAATATTTCCTTCTCTTCCTTTTTCTACCTTTACATTCATATCTTCCATGATTAAAATAATCTCCTGTGATTTACATTGTTTTCTTGCCTTCTCTAAATCCTCGTAGAATGCCTCCATTTCTTTATCTCTATGCTCTGATGTTGGAGCATATACCTGAATTATGGATAGATTAAAAGGTTGCCTTTCAATTTCACCAACACGATTCTTTCCGAAATAGCCCAGAATCCCATCACACTCTTTGGTCTTTCTTTGTCCAGTATTACCCCTACACCATGTTGACATCTTTCGCCTCCTGAAAATATTATGGTCTTGTTATCACTAATTATCTTTCATGTTCCTGTCCATCTTATTTCACTTATTCCTAGTATGTTAATCTTTAACCGATCCATTTTTCGTTTTACATTCTCTAGTTTT
>NC_051403.1:42927174-42929674 GCF_015228065.2 Penaeus monodon
GAAATAACGAAAGAAAATCCATCAGCATCTTAGTTAACGCCTACAGTGGACAGTGCCATCGATCAAAACATGGCTCTCTTTTGTATTCGTCACATGTACTCGATGTCAAGTTCTTTCTCTTCGTTATATTCAGCACAAAATCTTACATATAAAGGAGCAATAAAGGGGAAAAAAAGGAGAAAAGATTGATATGAAAACAATATTACATTTATTGTCTTTACTTTTAATACTATTATGTACGGTAACTTAACTTGGTTATGGTTTGGAAATCGTAATGAATGAATGAACATTTAATGCTATATGAAAGAAGAATATATATATAGATCTTTTGATTTTCATAAGTTGTTGAACTCGAAAATAGTCTGTTTTCTCATATCGACTTACAAAATAAAACGTGTACTAAAACATTAATAATGCATTAGTATCAGACAGATTATTCACGATGCTCGAGTTCCGCCCACACATATGATGCATATATATATATATATATATATATATATATATATATATATACATATATATATGAATTCTTCTTCTTTTAACGGTAGGTTCATGTCTGAGCCGCCGTGGTCACAGCATGATACTTAATTGTAGTTTTCATGCTGTGATGATCTTGGAGTGAGTACGTGGTAGGGTCCCCAGTTCCTTTCCACGGAGAGTGCCGGTGGTACCTTTTAGGTAATCATTCTCTCTATTTTATCCGGGCTTAGGACCAGCACTTGACTTGGGCTGGCTTGGCCACCCAGTGGCTAGGTAGGCAATCAAGGTGAAGTTCCTTGCCCTAGGGAACAACGCGGCGGTCGGTGACTCGAACCCTCGAATTCAGATTACCGTCGTGACAGTCTTCAGTCCGACGCTCTAACCATTCGGCCACCGTGGCCTTGACGATCATGGGCTTCCATGATTTTTTCTTAGCAATTTAGAGCGGTGGTTTGCCATTGCCTTCCGCCCGGTGTTTTTATCGAGTCACCATCTCTATTTACCCGGCACTGACTTGAACTGGCTTGGCCACCCAGTGGCTAGGCGGGCAATCGAGGTGAAATTCCTTGCCCAAGGGAAACAACGCGCCGGCCGGTGACTCGAACCCTCGAACTCAGATTGCCGTCGTGAGTCTTGAGTCCGACGCTATATATATATATATATATATATATATATATATATATATATATATATATATATATATATATATATATGTGTGTGTGTGTGTGTGTGTGTGTGTGTGTGTGTGTGTGTGTGTGTGTGTGTGTGTGTGTGTGTGTGTATGTGTGTGTGTGTGTGTATATATGTACATATATTGAATTGAATATCATAAGCAGAAAAAAAAGAAAACTCCTTTCGAATAAACCTGGAACACGTTTCACGCTAAGCACCCGTGGGACAGAATCCCGCTCGTGCATGTTCATCTGCGAAATATTTAGCTGTTGAGATAGGTTTCAGCCAGCAACCTGCGACGAACAGCTTTTCTTTCCTTTCCCGTGACACTTGTTGCGCAACGATTGAAGGCAGTGGACTTCGTAGGACTTATCCGCAAGCTTTAATATACGACAGTGGACTTTGTGGACTGCTCGGAATATCAGCCTGAGAGAGGTGGAAGTTTCCTTTCAACTTCCTTAACTCTCTGCACGTGTTAGAAGTTGAGGCTGTGTATTCTAGGTCCGAGCTGTGTTTCTCTGGCCCGAGTGGTTTGAGTACAGTGTAAAAAACGGTCAAATTCAGAAATGCTATTATGCAAAACCTACTACTATGATGAATATGACCTTTATTATTGGTGGCCGTAATGTTAAAGAAACTACAGTCCTGTCTCACAGCTCCTGAAGTCTTATTTAATGTTTTCCTTTTCCCTCGGGAGATAACATCTCACCTGATTCCATCTCTAGCGGACGCGATCCAATATCCTAAATGCTTTAGGTACCTATTGCATGCAAAATGACAGAGATGCAACGGTAATGTTGTTTATTTACATGGAATGTTTTGCACCAGCACTTGTATTTCCAATTTCTCTCCCTCTTTCATATGCATGCTAATGCTTTATACTATTTATATGGATATGCATGCACATACAATAACATGCGAGTACGCTGCGCATGGACCACACACACACACACACACACACACACACACACACACACACACACACGCACGCACACACACACACACACACACACACACACACACACACACACACACACACACACACACACACACACACACACACACACACCATCTCCATACACACACCCACACACAAACACGTATACCCCATCCCCATACACATACTCATACACATAAACATGATGTTAGTGATCAGGAGGTTAATGATACAGAATGCACTGATACTAAAGGTTTTATGAATGATATATATGATATATACCTCTGCCCATGACGTAATGAATATAAAATTACCTCTGCCTATGACGTTTTCAACTAAAATATCTCGAGTGAAATAAAGTGGAAATCTTTATTTTTATTTTTTCCTTCTTTTTGTCATTTCAAACACGAA
>NC_051403.1:42969674-42972174 GCF_015228065.2 Penaeus monodon
AATGTCTCCCATAAACAGTTTGAAAGCTATTTGTTTATAAAGTTGGTATCACCGTGTATATCTTTAACAAAGTTTAAATCCCTCAGGGGTTTATGTAAATTTCATATCTCGAGGGACTGACCAAACTGACTGACCAAGTTCAGAAAATAAATAAATATAAGTAAAAAAGAAACTACCTGTTGGTCTGAATGAAAGCTATTCATCATTGTTATCAAGGCAGCACATCAATAGTTAATGGCCACATTTTGCAGTTTAATGGCCATGCTGATGTTAAAAATAAATTGATAAATAAGTAAGTAAAAATACATAAATGAAAATCGAATGACATGAAATATTATGTACAAGAGAAATAAAGTCCATATACTTGCTCCCCCAATGGAAGTGTTTCGACAGTATAACATGCCCCCCTGACAAATCACATCCCACTCGTAACTATAATATATATATCAAATAATATAAATTCTGAATGCTACATTCTACATTGCATTATTACACTTTTTCGGTTTTACGTATTTTTGTTTATTACACTATTGTTTTTCGAGTCAAAATTTTATAGATGTATTTATGTCTTTTCTTGTGCCTGTGTATCATTTTGTATTACTAACTTTTATATATATATTTCGTTATATATATATATATATATATATATATATATATATATATATATATATATATATATATATATAATATGTATATATATATATATATAGATAGATATATATAGATAGATAGATAGATACATATATATATATATATATATATATATGTATATATATATATATATATATTATATATATATATATATATATATATATATATATATATATAAAATCACGATGGGTTTTGTTTATTAAAATCCAAGTTTTTCTCTACCATTTTCATTGTTCTACATTTACCGTATATATACTTATCATGATATTAATCCCAAAATGCCCCAATTTTTGGGATATGGTGTTCCATAATATATGAAACTGTAAAGCATGCATATATACATTTTCATTTCTCTCTCATCTATGTTTTCTACGTGTATTTAACTTTTTAAAAGCATGAAACTTTACTTCACAGCAAAATAAAACATTCTGTAAGCAAGATATATATAGTATGGAAATTATCACATACTTTAAATTCCCCTGCTTTCGTTAGTAAATATTCTCTCCATCTGTATGCACATGCGTGTGAGAAAGAGGGATGATGAGAAAAAAAAAGATAGATTAACATATAATGACATATCCAGTTATCACATTATTGCATGGTAATATCCATTATCATTTCAACTACGTAAGATAAAACTGTTCTTATTTGCACTGTGCAAGCGTAATTGAGAATATAAATTGAACTATAAATTCAACCTTTGCGATCACTCTTAAGGTCTTGTTGCATACCAACGCATACAGTCTGAGAGGATATATCTTTCATCCTCTTTTATTGTTAAATGGAAAGTTTTCGAATCTGGAAGGCAATGATTATTCTCGATAAAGTATACCAGTGGTTTGTAATGTCTCAATCTTTATTAAAGTGATTCCACGAGATGATTTATGACTATGCCGTTGACTATGCCGTTACTTTATAGAATTTCGTGTAATCTTTTCCCTTTGTAATCCAGGCGTTTCATATCACTTTTATGATAATGATTTTTTGAAGAAAAGTAAATAACCGAGCATTAATAACTACAACACCAGTGAATCCAGATTTCTATTAACTATATAATACGTATATACATCTTTGGAGATTTTTTTTTATGAACATGCGTAAAATAAAGACTTATTTGTGGATTGCAATGAGTCTTTGATCTTAATATGTACGAACAATGTATTTTGGAAATATTATCCTAAATGATCCTTATTATTTCTTTTATAAATCGTTTTCGTTGTATTTCTTTGGTATTAGTATTTATTCTTCTATTCTTTGTTATTTTTTCGCTTACTGTGATGTTGGTGATGGTGATGAGCAGAACGATAACAGTAATAAGAATACTATTAATGTTTATGCTGCAGAAATAGCCGTGATATTATAAGATTTCAAATGTTAATAACTACAATTTAATACTATATAATTTTTTTTAGAATTCTACCAGATAAATGTATCATAATAATGATAATAATAATAACAACAACAACAACAATAACAAATAAAAATGATAACAATAATATTGGGGATGATGATTATAATATTAGTAATAGTAATGATGGCAATAATAATAATAATAACAACAACAATAATAATAATAATAATAATAATAATAATAATAATAATAATAATAATGATAATAGTAATAATAATAATAATAATAATGATAATAATAATAATAATGATAACAACAATAATAATGATAATAATAATAATAATAATAATAATAATAATAATTATTATTATTATTATTATTATTATTATTATTCATTCATTATTATTATTATCATTGTTATTATCATTATTATTATTATTATTATCATTATCATTATCATTATTATCATTATTATCATCATCATTTTCATTATCATTA
>NC_051403.1:42994674-42997174 GCF_015228065.2 Penaeus monodon
AGGGTGATAATCAAATGCACATTCCCACTCTTCAAAGAACAGAAAAACGTGTAGCAGTCAAGGGAATTCAACACACATAGGTCAGTTACCACAGACGGTTGCCATGTGCCGTGCGTCTCGATTTTTCACCCTACTTCCTCCCTTGCCCTCTCTCGCCGCTAAAGAGCCGAGGCGTTGACGTGGCAGAAGACTTAAGATTAATTGCAAAAAACTTTTACATTTTTTTTATATGCCCGGGTTTCCCAAACATCCCAATTTTTTTCCTCTAGTTTGATATCCATCTAAATCTCTTTGCCTTTTTTCCCCAAAAGGGTTTCCCAAAGGGGGAGTGTAGTTCATGTAAGCCCACCCTAAGTTTGCTTATCAATTTTCTTACACTAGATGGCTCCAGAGAGGCACCCAAAGGGTTAATTTCTGATATACCATTGACGTTTAACCTTTTCCTTGATTTTCGGAATTTATTTTCATTTCATATTGCTTTGGTTATTGAAATGGATGTTATGATAATCATAATGTCAATGATAAGAGAGACAATTTAGACAATAAAGCTCAGAGGAAAAGGGACTTGGTCTACTAATTGACTCTTTGGTGACTAAGAACTTGGTGAAACATATAAGTGTATTATATTTCACAAAATAACAAAACTACAGTGAAATTACATGATCTTGGCGGAAGTGGTTATTTTTTTTTCTTGTTTCTGTAACACACACACACACACACACACACACACACACACACACACACACACACACACACACACACTCTCTCTCTCTCTCTCTCTCTCTCTCTCTCTCTCTCTCTCTCTCTCTCTCTCTCTCTCTCTCTCTTTCTCTCCTCTATCATGACGTGAGACTCTTATTAGTTATTTTTCAAGCATTTTTCTTTAGATTTGGTAGAAGGTAAAGGAGAGCTATATTCTGAGTATTTTCCTCTTCCATTTACATCACTTATCTGTTGCTGGAAATTAAACATAACTCATACCATGAAAACATAATTGCTCTTCACTTGGCTAAGATTCTGCAAAACTGTCTTACTGCATTTCAGACCAGGATATGATGTTAAATTGCCCAACAGTTGGTACACTCTCTGTCTGCCTGTCTCTCTGCCTCTCTCCCTCCCAGTCTTTCTCTCTCTCTCTCTGTCTCTCTCTCTCTCTCTCTCTCTCTCTCTCTCTCTCTCTCTCTCTCTCTCTCTCTCTCTCTCTCTCTCTCTCTCTCTCTCTCTCTCTCTCACTCAAAACACACACACAGACACACCCGCCCATACACACACTCACAAATACAGAGATGTGTATGCATATATATATATATATATATATTTTATATATATTATATAAATATTATATATATATATATAATATGTTTTATATATATATTTAAGTTTTATATATATATATATATTATTTTATATATATATATATATTAATACATATGGGGCCGCGGTGGCCGAATGGTTAGAGTGTCGGACTCAAGACTGTCACGACGGCAATCTGAGTTCGAGGGTTCGAGTCACCGGCCGGCGCGTTGTTTCCCTTGGGGAAGGAACTTCACCCCCCTTGCTGCCTAGCCCTGGGTGGCCAAGCCAGCTCAAGTCAGTGCCGGGTAAATAGAGATGGTGGGCTCGATAAAAAAAACGCCGGGCGGGGGCAATGGCAAACCACCGCTCTAAGTTGCTAAGAAGAAAATCATGGAAGCCCATGATCGTCAAGGCCGCGGTGGCCGAATGGTTAGAGCGTCGGACTCAAGACTGTCACGACGGCAATCTGAATTCGAGGGTTCGAGTCACCGACCGCCGCGTTGTTCCCTTGGGCAAGGAACTTCACCTTGATTGCCTACCTAGCCACTGGGTGGCCAAGCCAGCCCAAGTCAAGTGCTGGTCCCAAGCCCGGATAAATAGAGAGAATGATTACCTAAAAAGGTACCACCGGCACTCTCCGTGGAAAGGAACTGGGGACCCTACCACGTACTCACTCCAAGAGCATCACAACATGAAAACTACAATTAAGTATCATGCTGTGACCACGGCGGCTCAGACATGAACCTACCGTTAAAAGAAGAAGATATATACATATATACACACACATATATATATTTGTATATATATATATATATATATATATATATATATATATATATATATATATATATATATATATAATTATTAGTAGTAATTTTTCCCCTCTTTCATTTCTCTTCTTTCTTTCCTTCATAAGATATGTTTCGTAATTTCGTATATTGGAACTTTTACTTTACCTGCTCTCTCTCTCTCTCTCTCTCTCTCTCTCTCTCTCTCTCTCTCTCTCTCTCTCTCTCTCTCTCTCTCTCACTCTCTCTCTCTCTCTCACTCTCTCTCTCTCTCTCCTCTCTCTCTCTCTCTCTCTCTCAACCTCTCTCTCTCTCAGTTAATATTCTAGAATTTTTTCATAGTTGCTTGGAAGTAGTGTATATATTATTTTTACAATTCACAACTGAATTTTTATTACTCCAATTTGGATACTTGT
>NC_051403.1:43049674-43052174 GCF_015228065.2 Penaeus monodon
ATAATGATAATGATAATGATAATGATAATGATAATGATGATGATAATAATAATAATAATAATAATAATAATAATAATAATAATAATGATAATAATAATAATAATAATAATAATAATAATAATAATAATAATAGTAATAACAACAACAATAATCATAATAATAATGTGGGGAACTCTGAGATGCTGCCATTGACTTGGATGAGACGTCCCGGGTTCCGCTTCCACCAACGAGGCGGGCGCACTCGCTGTGCATCCCCACGAGGCTGGTGCTTCACCCGCCATTTTGCGCCTCGCTCACTTGCCTCGAGTGTGACTTCATTAGCCGTGGCCAATGAAATACGAGCCGTCAAAGACGGTGTTAAAAAAAATAATATGAACATGGTTATAAAAATAACCAACGAACGTATTTTAAACCAAGTCTCGTTACTTGGATGGTGTTGAAGTCTCCGAGAAAAATAAAAGATTTATTAATTTCCCAAGTCCCATACCGTAGATAGTTACAGTCCGAAATGTATAATTTTCGCGTAAATTGTACATAACCAATTTCCCTAGCTATCCTTTCCTTCCAAAGTATCACAATTGCCCCTGAAGGGAGTAACGGTCGTTAGATAGTGTTTTTTTCTCCCTCTCTTTTCACAGTTGTGTTCCATGGTTGTTTGGGTCCTTTGGCTTGTTTGGACTGCCGGACTATCAGGTTGGTAGTCCAACACTTATTTTGCATATCTTCTTTTCGCGCCATGCCTGGGGCATGGCCTGAGGGTCTTTTTCGGGTATAAATACCCCTAGTTTTGTGAGGGGAAAACAGTTCGGTCCTGACTTCTGTGTGTACTGTGGTCCCGTTCTCGGTGTTTTTCGTGTGCTCTCTCGCTTTGTGTATTTTTTTAGTGGTTGTGTGTAGGAGACACCTGGTCTCTTTTGGACTTTGGCGTGTGACACGCTACATCATCATCTGTGGGGTGCACTCTCTCTGTCCCAAAGCAGCACCTTGTGAACTCAAAGTGTCAGAGTATAAAAGAACCACTTCACACAGAAGGAACACTGCTTGAGGATCCGTACCTCCAGTGTGCCATTCCTTGATTTTAAACTAAGTCAATTCTTAGTTTCCTTCCCTCAGCTCGAGGATCCGTATATCCTGGGAGGAAGGTTTATTTCATCAAGTCTCGCCCATAATAATTTCTTTTACTTTGTCTCGATTTGTTGTCTTGATATCTGCCCGACCTTGTGGGTGTCAGGCAGTCCGTGATTTGTGGTCCCCTGTGGTGTTATATTATGTTATTTGGCCTTTGACGATAAATTATGTTTCTTACATTATATATCTAAATTATATTTCTTATTTGTTTACACAAGTGTTTTTATGCAGAGTTTATCAGCACTAGTTTGTTTTGCTTTTTTTTCAAAGTTAATCTCCATTTTTGGTTCATATTAGGGATTATGTGTTCGTGCTACACTCTGATTAAAAATTCTTAAGGAGTTGGGACGCCAACTTAGGAGTGAAATTGCCTTGGTAAGTCATTTTTGAGTATATCTGGTGTGGCTTTCACGTGCATCACCCCCGCTGTGATCAAATTGGTGATGTACGCATCTATGAAATTTCCCATGACTGAATTCCTGTAGACCTCCCTAATGAGTGCGATTTGCTCAATAAATAAATATCATACCATCGTAGAGCTTTCACTCGGTCCCAGTCAAATGAACAAATGATATTTACATCTTAAGTTCTGGTTCTGACCAAGGCTGAATGCTTGAAACGTTCTTGGGCTCGGGTCTCCTTAACAGCACATTGCTGGTTACTCTATCTCGCAACCCCTGAAAGGCTGTAAGAAGGCTAGATGAATCGGAGTATATTAAGCTGATACTCTAGAACAGACCATAACTTTGCTATACCTGGGTTCCCACTTCCAGCAGGTGGATGCTCAAACTGAAGGGAAGAGGAAGAATTTTATGATCTTGCGTTTTTCTTCCAAACACGTCCACGCAGACGCTCGGCCTACGCTATCTCCCTTTTCACATTTACACACTTACACATCCAACATTCAGCACATACATCCTGTACTTTCCTTCCACCCTTCTTTCATACAACATTCACACCCCCATACATAACGTACACGGTTCCCGAACCTACTAATCGGGTGGTGGCAGCGTGCCGTAGGCCTGGAACCTTACATCTGTTCACTGCAGACGAATCTTTTCTCAAATAAAATCTATATTCTCGGTTGAGCCCGAACTCAACCAGACATATTGAAGTCTACTGGGTCTACGCCTCGCTACAATAATAATAATAATAATAATGATAATAATAATAATATTAACAATAATAACAACAATAATAATAATAATAATAATAATAATAATAATAACAACAATAATAATAATAATAATAATAATAATAATAATAATAACAATAATAATAATAATGATAATAATAATAATATTAACAATAATAACAACAACAATAATAATAATAATAATATTAATAATATTAACAGCAATGACAATGACAA
>NC_051403.1:43057174-43062174 GCF_015228065.2 Penaeus monodon
GGAAATATGTACACATAAACGACATTCTATGCCTGACATATGTGTGCACATACGTGTACATATGTGTGTATGTGTGTTTGTGTGTGTGTGTGTGTGTGTGTGTGTGTGTGTGTGTGCGTGTGTGTGTCTGTGTGTGTGTGTGTGTGTGTGTGTGTGTGTGTGTGTGTGTGTATGTGCGTGTGTGTGTGTGTGTGTGTGTGTGTATCTGTGTGTGTGTGATCCTATAATGATACCAGATGAACAAACACACAAAGTGCAATTTGGCTTTGGCATAATTCTGTAATATCATTGTAAGTGCACCACACACACACACACACACACACACACACACACACACACACACAACACCACGACCACAACCACACACACACTGAAATGATTACCATTATTCAAACGAAAACTTATTTCTATCTATTCAAGAATCTCTGATGCATGTTTTAGCATAAAATTTATAAACTGTAGAAAGAAATGACAGTATAAAGAGTAGAGAGGACAAGACAGAGCAAAAGAGAGAACGAGAGGAACACGAGAAGACACGAGAGAGACGACAGAGAGAAGAGAACGAAGAAGAGAGGAGAAGAGTATGAAGAGAGAGAGAGAGAGAGAGTAGAGAAGGACAGAATGAGAGAGAGAGAGAGAGAAAAGAGAGAGAGAGAGAGAGAGAGAGAGAGAGAGAGAGAGAGAGAGAGAGAGAGAGAGAGAGAGAGAGAGAGAGAGAGAGAGAGAGAGAGAGAGAGAAGAGAGAGAGAAGAGAGAGAGAGAAGAGAGAGAGAGAGAGAGAGAGAGAGAGAGAGAGAGAGAGAGAGAGAGAGAGAGAGAGAGAGAGAGAGAGAGAGAGAGTGAGAGACGTTATAGAATGACGATTTCTATCCTCCTCGATTATATACTACATTTCCTCGAGATTAAGCTCTCTCTCTGTTTCGTATTTCGCGGAATGAACAGAACATAGATTTGATCGCGGAAAAAAGGTGATATAATTTGCGATGCAGCTATCATAATAATCTGCATTTATCCCCATCCCCGTCCCTCTATTATTGCTAAAGTCATTAATAACGAAGTTTAACATTTTGAACCTTCGATCTTCCCTTTGAAGTATCGCTCCCTCGCGTCTGTGTGCTATTTTTCGTAATCTTTGAAGGATGACGGAGAAAAAAGTTTATTATATCAAAGGCATTCTCCTTGTAAGATGCGTTAATTTCCCAATAATGTGTGAAGCAAGAGGGCTTAAAGTAGTTCAAGACGAGAGGAAAATCATCTTGAGAAATACCGAAAGATTTTCTGAAATGTAACCCTTTTTTTGTCGTTGTTAATTTCATATTTTCTTAATTAGGTGTTTAAAAAAAACTTTTAAAACTATTTTTTTTTCTCTCTCTCTTTTTTCTTCTCTTTACTTATACCATCTTTTTCGCTGGCAATACCTAAATGTCTCTCTATCTTCCTTTGTCTGCTCTTGCATACATTCTTTTCTGCTCCTCTCTGCATCTTTCGGTCGTTGTCGCTATCATTCTTCTTCTTCTTCTTCTTCTTCTTCTTCTTCTTCTGCTTTTCATTATTATTATCATTATTATCATTATTATGCGTATGTCCCCTTATTATTATGATGATGATGATGATGGTGATGGTGATGGTAATGATGATGATGATGTTGATGTTGATGTTGATGTTGATGTTGATGTTGATGTTGATGTTGATGTTGATGTTGATGTTAATGTCGATGTTGATATTGATATTCATGTTGATGTTGATGTTGATGTTGATGTTCATGTTCATGTTGATATTGATATTCATGTTGATGTTGATGTTGAGGTTGAGGTTGAGGTTGAGGTTGATGATGGTGATTAATATGTCATCTCTATTGTTATTATTATCATTACTATCATTGTTGTTATTACTATTACTGTTATCCTTTTCCCTACTACTACTATTTTGCTAAAACTATTATTACTGTATTATTATTGACATTATTATTATTATTACTATCACATTATTATCATTACAGTCAATACTTTTGCCATGCCCATTACCATTACTGTTATGTTTTCTTTCTACTACAATTACTACTACTAATTTTATCATAACAATAGTTATTATTTTTCATTGTTGTTGTTGGTATTATTTTCATTTGGGTTTATTACCACGTTATACTCCTGCTATATTTTGTGACTAGAATAAGGAAGAAGTGAAAATATAAAAGAAAACCATTAAGGAATTTGAACTACACAAAGCTCATTATAACTTGATCTTGTCTTTATTTGATTGTTTTGTTTTTTCTCTCCACATTATTTTCGTAATTTCGTTCAGCTTCTCATTGAAATGAATGCTCCATACAAAGGCAGTTGGTGAAGCGAATCATAATACGGGATAAGTTATGAGTACACGCATCCTTTATTAATCAGATATGGAAGTAATGCCTGCAGTGTTTTGTAGAATATTTCCAGAACATCACAAAGCAATTTATCTCTAAACAAAACGAAATGTAATATATCTTTAGATAACTTTACAGTACCCCAAACAACTAATTGACTTTTTCTTGCAATGCCGTTTGTCGAGTCGTGTTTCAATACACAGGGGAGATTAGCTCAGAATTTGAAAGAACATGAGCAGCGTACTATAGAAATAATCACTTTCTAAAATGAAAGGGACATGGTAGCAATTTTGCAAATTAAAACTTTTCGTGCAAGACAACTATTGAATAAAGTAGCCAGAAAAAAAGTTAAATGTGAATAGAAAAGAAGAAAGAAGAGAGTTACTGAGAAAGAAATTGAAAGTTATGGTATGATTTTATATGATTTTATAAATCAATATAGTAAAATCTAGCGAAAGGGAAGGAAAGGAGGAAATTACTTTCTGTCTCTTATATAAGCATCTCACTCAACGGAAACACTGTTCAACATTAGTATATAATACCGTTAAAAGTATTGAGAAACTCCTTTACGAAATGTAATGAATTTAGAAAGCAAAAAAAGGAGGTATTTTTTTCACATTTCAGTTATTTCTAGTAGTAAAATAGGATGATTTTGAGAAAAATTACTTCACCAAGACATCGGAATACACACAGAACCGCCGATACAATAAATAAATAAATAAATATCTAAACCTGTGTATTCGTCATTACCCCTGGATTTACTTCACCCTGAGACGTTACCGGGACAAGGGATGTACTGAGCAGATTTCCCCATTACTTGCCTAGGTCGTTTGCTGGACGTCGTCTCTTGTATGTATATGTGGTTTCATACGTTTTCTTTGTTTCCATGGGCTTTTAGATGTATTTTACACCCAAAGCCTTTAGGATTTGGCTTTTCTCGTTGCATTGTTTACCTTCTGTCCCTTTTGAAGTCTATACATTAACATATTAAGCTACTCTTTGTTAGTTAGCCCTGGTTTCTTTTTTTTACATTGGTATATTTAGTGGAATAGTGTAACATTTGTATGTATGTGCTCTTGTTGTAGATTTGTGCCTTATTGTTTCCGCATCTTTTCTTTTCGTTTATACAGTGTATCTTAAAAGATAGGCTGGACCACGAGCACTCTAGTAATATTATCCTACACAGGGTACATGTCAAACTTGCATACGATCAGTGCCTGCAGCTATTCTTACAGGTTCAAGATCTAAGCCGTTCGCGCATCACGGTAGGCTTCAACTTGCTTTACGAAGCTGGGTTTAAGTCAGACATCTCGTTACGGAGCAACAATATATATATATACATATATATATATATATATATATATATATATATATATATATATATATATATATATAATATATATACATATAAACATACACACACACACACACACACACACATATATATATATATATATATATATATATATATATATATATATATATATATATATATATATATATATTACTATATATATGTGTGTGTGTGTGTATGTGTGTGTGTGTGTGTGTGTGTGTGTGTGTGTGTGTGTGTGTGTGTGTGTGTGTGTGTGTGTGTGTGTGTGTGTGTGTGTGTGTGTGTGTGTGAGTGTGTATGTATATATATATAGATAGATAGATAGATTGATAGATAGATATTCGTCAGATTAGTAGTTTTTTTTAACATACACTAAGGCAGGACTTTTTGCGATTTGTTCTTCCAACCGTATCTCATCCTATTCTATTCGTAGCATCCTGGTGTGCATTCCATTTACATGCAAAATCAAGATATTCCTTACAGACTGTGCCATTTTCTTATCTCATTCCAGCTTTGGGATTTCGGAATAGACTGATTGTTGCAGGAATAAATCGAGAGAATATCTTACACGTGTAAGATATAATCTTGTGAAAATGTGAAATTAGAGTATGTTTTTGAGATATTAAAGATGTTAAAGCAATGGGAATATGTAATCTGGAGAATGCATCTGTAATTTATAATAATAATGCTGTTTATTGCGTTATAGCCTTATAATATTGTAATATATATATATATATATATATATATATATATATATATATATATATATATATATATATATATTATATATTAGTAATCATAAAGAAGTAAATCTTTTACGTCTATTAAAAATATCATATAATCTGATTTCAAATAAAATGATTTTTAATGTAATTTGATTTAAGTTAATAAAAAAATTTACATTGCTTTTTTATTCCTGTTATGCCTGTTATCGCCGGCAACAAAAATATATCATGAAAAGAATTACATTTTCAGAATAATATACTAAAATACAAAAAGAAAGACCCAACTGTTACTCATGAAAAATACACGAACGAATGAATAAATAAATAAATATGCAATAAGATAAGAATTTTTCCTCTTTTCTCATTACATTCCTTCATTTTCTGGTTACACTTTCTATGAATATTTTGTCTGTTGCATTTCTTTTACATGAACCTTGTTGTTTTGCTGACTCATCCTATTCCGTCCACCACGTTCCAGAGGTCTATTCACATTTCTTCTTTTTCCTTTTATTGTTGCTTGTGTTTATTATCTTTTTTCCTCTTCTCTTGCAAGCTGGTTATCTTAGTTGAGCGC
>NC_051403.1:43079674-43082174 GCF_015228065.2 Penaeus monodon
TAGATAATGATTGTTGGTTATTAACTGGATCTTATATGGCGGTTGCAATGTGCGTAAGCTGTATCTGGAATATGCCATATTTACGAGTGCAACGGTTTGCTTGTTTGCCATAGGGACGTGTTATGCGTGTGGCTTGTGACGTCTGGATATAATGTGGATAGATTGTGATGTCTGGATGAAATGTGGATAGACTGTGACGTCAGGATGTAAAAAAAGAAAAAAAAAAAAGGTTTGAAAAGTTAATCATGTGAAACATTTACGAAAATTTTAGATTATCGGAAAAAATCTTTTAAGAGAATATGATTCTTTTAAGAGAATATGATGTGTGTGTGTGTGTGTGTGTGTGTGTGTGTGTGTGTGTGTGTGTGTGTGTGTGTGTGTGTGTTTGTGTGTGTGTGTGTGTCGGTGTGTATGTGTGTGTGTGTGTGTCGGTGTGTCGGTGTGTATGTGTGTGTGTGTTGTAAGGGTTCTGTGAGCCAGAGGTAACCCGATAGGCTGCTTAGGGGCCAGAACTGGAACTTAGTTGCAATGACACATAACTAAAGGAACAATAATAATAAAAAGGATGTAAACTTAAGCAGATCAAGATAAGTCAGCTGATATCAGATACGGTCAAAATAGTCTGTCATCTTTATGGAAGCAATAATAACAAACGTCACAGCTCCTAACTGTGGCAAGTAAAAGACATGAAAAGAAGGCTCATTTACCACCTTTGTGATGCCTTTCGCCGGCTGGAGTACTCTAGGAAGACTCTCGGGAAAGGCTAGTGACCACACCAAAGGTCCGGCTGACACTCTTTATTTCGTAGTGGACGGGGTTTGAATCCTATACAGGACATACAGTTTTTAATTCGGTCTCATCCGAGATAAATAATATGTTTAATAAAAAAGATAAAACTTAAATAAAAGAAAAGGAATTGTAACAGAAACCTCAGTAAGCAAAAGAAAACAGATAATTGCATAAAATAATGAATACAGCTAAAATAATATCCAACAAAGTAAAAAGGTGTACGCACCAAAGTCTGCTTTTAAGATATAAAATAAAAGCAAAAGTAAATCAAAGTCTCGGGTGAAGTGTATATACAGTAACAAAATAAAATGTAAAAACGACAAAAGTATAGGAGGTGACCAGCTGCATAAATAAAATGCATTGTAAAAGAGGATGCAAGTAAGGCTAAGAGAACGCCTAACAAAAACAAACATGTAAACATGGGAAATAAAAAGATTAGGCAAAAACAGTTCCGTATGAATCTGAAGTTATGCAGTTGACAACCTACACAAAAGCAATAAAAAGTGACATAAAACAAAAAAATCGAAAGCAGTAAAACTGTAAAGTGTGTGAGATACGAGTGAAAACATAAAACAAATTAAGTACTAAAATACCCACGACAAAGATACACTAACAGCCATAGGATGAACCCTTCAAGAGTATCATTCCCCTAGTGTACGTCTCCGAGTGTATATGTTCGTGCATGCATGCGTGTGGGGGGGGGCAGATGGCAGTGGTGGGTCCTGTAGGATAAGGGCAAGGAAGGGCGGTAACAGCAAGGAAATTAGAACGAGGTTTATAAGCAAAGCCTCAAGTATGTGAGAATTAGGGGGCGAGGATGCGTGAGAGACGGGGAAAGGATGCATGAGTGACGGGGATAGGATGCGTGAGAACCGGGGTGAGGGAGAGGATGCGTGAGAGACGGTGATAGGATGCGTGAGAGACGGGGAGAGGATGCGTGAGAGACAGTGAGAGGATGCTTGAGAAACGGGGAGAGGGAGAGGATGCGTGAGAGACGGGGAGAGGATGCGTGAGAGACAGTGAGAGGATGCTTGAGAAACGGGGAGAGGGAGAGGATGCGTGAGAGACGGGGAGAGGATGCGTGAGAGACAGTGAGAGGATGCTTGAGAAACGGGGAGAGGGAGAGGATGCGTGAGAGACGGGGAGAGGATGCGTGAGAGACAGTGAGAGGATGCTTGAGAAACGGGGAGAGGGAGAGGATGCGTGAGAGACGGGGAGAGGGAGAAGATGCGTGAGAGACGGGGAGAGGGAGGGGATGCGTGAGAGACGGGGTGAGGATGCGTGAGAGACGGTTAGAGGTTGCGTGAGAGACGAAAAGAAGATGCGGGAGAGACGGGTGGTGTGCGCGTGTGTGTGTGTGTGTGTGTGTGTGTGTGCACATATATTTATCACTTACAGTACGTTACAGTTTCAGAAGAGTTTTACAAGAATACAAATGCGCATTACTTCTCCATATAGATATATGTAGATCTTACTCATTGTCATTCCACATTTTCACGGGAAGGTTGAATTTTACATCAGATATCCTTGTCATTCAATTTCGTGATAACCAAATATTTCCTAAGTAATGAAATGCGAGAGACTGATTTGGGATAAGAAAATAGTACAGAGTGTAAAGAAATTGTCTTGTTTTTGCATAAATATAATTAAAAAGATAGAATGTGGGAATTGAATAAGGAATAAGATAAAGTAAGGGTATAGAAACATAATA
>NC_051403.1:43092174-43094674 GCF_015228065.2 Penaeus monodon
CACACACACACACACACATATATATATATATATATATATATATATATATATATATATATATATATATATATATATATATATATATATATATATATAAATATATATATACATATATATATATATATATATATATATATATATATATATATATATATATATATATATATATATATATATATGCCTGAGTGTATACATATTTACTCAACTTCTTTTATTCAATATGTAAAACTCGAGTCGAAACTTAAACTAACGAACTTCGGATGATTTTTTTTTGTAATCATTGCCAGCAGTTCCCTGCCAGGATTTCATTATACAAATATATGTTTATTATCCGAGCCTCTTGATTTTCTGAACCTTATCTTCACTAAAAGATCTACATATACTAAAAGAAATAATTATTAGTGAAGAGGATTTTTTAGTTTGCTAATATAGTCTAGGGTATTATAAACCCACATGTCAATTATTTCTACAAAGTCCCTCTGCCAAGGTTTCATATAAATGGCAATGAGCTTCATCAGATACCTGATGAAAAGGTTGTGGGAGCAGCTGAAGCCACTTAGGACACTTGTTGGCAAAGACCATGGTATCAGTGTCAATATTGCAAGACTTTTACTTGTCATACATACGGTTAGTCATAGATTATCAGGCATTGTATTGTTCAGGGAATTAGAGTTGACTAGTTTAGAAAATGCACGAAATGAAGCCATGAGGATCATTCTTGGTGCCCTTAGAACAACAAGGATTGTGAATAGGAGAACAGAACTTAATTTATCTTCTGTTTACGAAATATATACGAAATATATTATACATAAATACCACATTTAGTGGAACCCCTCCATTGTACAGAGTTCCAAAGACAACTAAAACACAGAATAGAGGAGCTACCTTTGAATGACAACACCCATTCATACTCAAATCTAAGGATAAAAGTAACATGCAAACACTTAGTTCAGCTGAACATACCCATAACTAAGACCCTCCATGGACGTTTTGTACCACCTTGGAAAATGTCGGACCTAAGTGTATATTATACGACTGCCCCCCAAAAGACAGTGTCGCCCCTGCTATATTTAAGCAGTATGCACTTGCAATTATAAATAGGCATCTTCAAACTCTGTCCAATGCATATGAATGCTTGCAGTCTGTAAGCAGATCAAGATGCGCTTTTGTATAAAAAAAACATTTTGCGGCACCAGGATTGTAGGAGGGTTCATGACTGGGCTAGCACTACGCAAACTGAGTTGGCAGGAATACCCATGGCCACCGATTTTCTATTGAATCAAGGCTCAGGGGTAATTTTCTGTGATTCACAGAGTGTTCTCCAGGCTCTGAACACTCTAGACAAAGGTACAGGAAATATCGCAAATGACATCAGGAAAAACGTGTTTCGTACAAAAGAACGAGGCCACGATATACGTTTTGTGTGGATTCCATCGCATATTGGAATCCCAAGGCATGATCATGCTGATCGCCTAGCAAAGTCAGCATGTGATAAGCAAAGTGTGTATATAGATCTTGGGGTACCTCTTTCTAGGATTTTATACAGCATTAAAGCTTCCTTCAAAGACTGACTGAGTTGATTAATTCTCGACGCCCCGAAAGCTGTAGCATAAAGCACTATGACCGGTTTAGGCAAGATTCATTCATCTATGTTTATATAAAACAAGAACAAGTACAATTTCTACTATCGAAGAAACTAAGTGTAAACTGTGTAATGAAGAATATAAGCGAACACTTGTACACTATATCTCAGAGTGCCATGTGTTCAGCCTTTCAGACCACCTAGCATGGGGTACGTAAAACTTTGTAACTATTTCATATCATCTGATGTCTTAGAAGATATACTTATGTTGTATCCTAAATTTGGAATGTAGTATCACATGACCGCATATGAAATGTAGCAATGCCTTTCCTCGCCAAAACTGTACGCCGGCGTGGTAGATGAGTAGATAAAGGACTGTGTAATTGTTCCTTTCCTTCAACTGATATAGTATTTATCATAATAAATGTTATAGCCTCAAATTCAAATGACATACCATTATATAATGTTATGACCAAGCATCACATGTACCACGGCTTGCCCACGCCTGAGCAGTTAGCCAGGGTGCTAAATAAAGAACTTAACTTAACCTCGACAATGTGATGATTTTGATATGTTATATTATAGTCCTTTCTTCAGTGCCAAATACATAGTTTATACACAGACATCATTTTATAAATGTAACAAAACACTTCTCTAGATTTTGAAAACATTCAAAATCCTTTTAATCATGCTTCAGCAAGTATGAGAAAAGTGTATCGAACGTAAAACATATATATATATATATATATATATATATATATATATATATATATATATATATATATATATATATATATATATATATATATATATATATATATATATCACATATGCATATATCTACACACACACACACACACACACACACACACACACACACACACACACATAAACACACTTAAACACACACACACACAC
>NC_051403.1:43114674-43120736 GCF_015228065.2 Penaeus monodon
GACTTTGCAAGGTCCCAGAAATGAGGATCTCTGGCTCCGGGGTTTACCAGCGCTCCAACCACATCGCTGGACTTGGGGTACAGCGATATGGTACAGTGGCCAAGGAGATCGACCACATTCTTGTTAGCACGCGATGTGGAGGATCCTCCAGAAATGCAGGGTTACCGGAGTTGCCGAGTTCTGTGGCACCGACCATAGGCTGTTTGTGGTTACCCTGTGGGTCCACTTCAAAATTTCCCCGTCCCTCCAGTGGCCACCCTAAGGTGTTCACTTGGACGGGACTAAGGGAGGAGGATTTGTGCTCGTGGGTTCCCCAAATGGCAGTTCTCTGACCGATTCACAAAACCCAGCAACCCTGACGGACCCGTTGCCTTTGTGGGAGTTCTTAAAGCGCATAACACTCGAAGCAGCTCAAGAGTCCATTTTTGGCGTACGCCCAAGGAAAAGGCAGAAATCCCTCTCCTGTGAGACATTAGAGGCCACTGAAGCGTGTCGCAAGGCTCGGCTGAATGGGAATCAAGTCTTGCCCTCTTCCCATGGTGCGTAGGGCTCGGACCTGCTGAGAAGGGACAAGGAACAGTTCATCAAGAATCTTTGCTGAGGAGTCGAGGCCCTTTCTTGGTATATGACGTTCGCCCTGCCTACCATAGCCTGAGAATACTGAACTCTTTGCCCTCCTCGCAGATGACTGCAGTCTGATCACGGATGACGGAAAACATCTCAGATCATGTTGGGGTTCGTGAACGTTGGGCTGAGTATTTTGAACAGTTTGTTTCCAAAGTGGGGCCCTCCCAACAGTTAGCTTGGATGCAAGCAATGCCAGGCCTGTGCCGGACCCCCCAAACAGCGAGGAACCTTCTACCCTAACAGAGGTTAGGCTGGGGGATTTTCAAACTGAAGAGTGGGAAAGCTGCAGGATATGTGATATCCTTGCTGAACTCTTCCCGGGGTGGGGGGGGTTTAACCTATGGCTCGGGGCCTGCATACAGTCCTGACTGCCATTTGGCAGTTCTGGTACCATTCCCCCTGACTGCTGAGGGGCGTTTGGGCATCCCTCTCTGGAAAGGGGAAAGGGGATATTGGGGGTTGTAGGGACTACCGTGGCATTACAACTGCTCAGCATAACAGGCAAGGTTCTCGCCCCCACATTCTTCTGAAACGGGTCCGCAACCACCTACTGAGGCATCAGAGGGCCGGAGCAGTCTGGATTTACTCCCGGGCAAGTCCACAATAGACCGTATTTCTAGCGCTTTGAGTAATTGTGGAACGCCGTCGTGGTTTGGTCGTGGGTTGCTCGCAGCCTACATCGACCTCAAGAAGGCGTTTGACTCGGTGCAACGGGAACGCTATGGGAGATCCTGAGGCTCAAGGGAATTCCGAACCCCAGATTATTGGCCTGATAGCAAGCTTCTATACTGGTATACTGGGAAAATGCTGTAAAGTGTGGTGGGGTTTTTAGTCGACTTCTCCCCTGTTAATTCAGGGTTGAGGCAAGGCTGTGTCCTGCACCAATACTTTTCAACACTTGTATGGACTGGATAATGGGCAGAGCTACTAGCCAAAGTCAGTGTGGAGCAACACTAGGCAATATTAAGGTCTCAGACCTTGAATTTGCCGACGATGTTGCCATCCTATCTGAGTCCTTGGAGTTACTTGTGGCGGCTCTTGATGCATTTAGCAATGAGGCGAAGCCCCTAGGCCTAGAGTCTCCTGGACCAGACAAGATTCAGGACTTTGGGGGCCTTTAGGGGAACCCGTTTTAGTCGATCCTGCTTGCGGCAAGGACGTTAAGTTACAGAAAGTTTTTCAATACCTTGGTAGCGTAGTCCATATCTC
Organism: Penaeus monodon; assembly: GCF_015228065.2. Taxonomy (NCBI): domain Eukaryota; kingdom Metazoa; phylum Arthropoda; class Malacostraca; order Decapoda; family Penaeidae; genus Penaeus; species Penaeus monodon. Next base: position 43,116,511 of record NC_051403.1, read on the forward strand.
TGGGTTGTCAGACCAGGAAGTCAGTAGACAGATTGGTCTGGCAACAGGAGCCATGAACTCGATCAACAAGAGCGTTTGGAGACCTATGCAGAAGGACCAAGCTGCGTGTCTTCAAGGCCTTGATACTGCCAGTTTTGCTCTATGGAAGCGAAACCTGGATGCTATCCAGTGCCTTGGAGTCTCGCCTTGATGCCTTTTGTAACAAGTGCCCTTCGCCGGATCATGGGGGACAGTTGGCAGGACCACGTGTCCCCAAACCCGGTGGTACACCGTGAGACTGGCATGGGACCCGTTTCTTGCATAATCCGGGTCGCACTCAGGCTATATGGCCACCTAGCTCGCTTCCCTATGGACGACCCTGCCCATCAGGTTGTCTCCCTGTGAGACAATCCTGGGTGGAGGAGACCTGTGGGACGACTGTGGGCAGCTCGACGAAACCTGTCGCGAGGAATTAGAGATGGGCCGTGGAGATGGAGACTCGCCTCGAGGGATCCTCTTGGCTGGAAGCGAAGGGTGGATGCAGCCATGCGCCCCCGTCGGCGTTAGCCCCCTGATGATGATAGATAGATAGATAGATAGATAGATAGATAGATGTGTGTGTGTGTGTGTGTTTGTGTGTCTGTATGTTGTGTGTGTCTATGTGTGCATATATATACATATATATATATATATATATATATATATATAATATTATATTTATATATATAATATATTAATAAAATTAAATAAAGCATTGAGTCCCAACCCTTTCTGGAAAATAAGTCCCCAATAATTGTTTAAAATAGACTAAATTACTTTTGTTTTTTTTGGCTGTTCTGTTCGGTGTTCCAGGTCCCTTTTTCAGTTAAAATAAATAATAAAATGCCTATCTTTTTTTAATAATATTTTTGTTATATTAATATCTAATATATTTTAAAAGCATTTTTATTTTTACTCCTTCAAAATAAGTTTTTACTCTTATACTTTATCATTAATTTTTTACGTAAAATCACATTCGGTGATTCCAATACCAGATTTAATCCGATCTTCCTGGGTGGCTTTTATTGACTTTAAACTTTGTTAAAAGGCATACCCCTTAATTATCTAATCGATGGATTATTTCAAAACAATTGGGTATATCTCCTATTTTCCTCTTCTCTTGCTTTTCTCATTTCTCCCCTTTTTTCCCCATGTCTTCTATTTTTTTCCCTTGGGTATTCTCTCTCTCTTCTCTCTCTCTCTTCTCTCTTCTCTCTCTCCTCTCTCTCTCTCTCTCTCTCTCTTCTCTCTCCCCCTCTCTTGTCCTTCCCTCTCTTCTCTCTCTCTCGCTCTCTCCCTCTCTCTCTCCCCTCTCTCTCTCTCTTCTCTCTCCCCCTCTTCCCTCTCTCTCTCTCCCTCTCTCTCTCTCTCTTCTCCTCTCTCTCCTCTCCTCTCTCTCTCTCTCTTCCTCTCTCTCTCTCTCTCTCTCTCTCTCTAACCAATGCCCCTATTTTCCTTCACTTGGAAGGTCCGTCCTTTCCTTTCCTCTTTCAACCGATGTGTAATCCGGCTCAGCGATAATGTGCTAAATGGATCGCTTTTATTTCCAGGTCGTGTTTCCCCCTTACGTACGATGAGTGTTAGGAAATCCGCTTGTTCTTGGGGATATAACCAAGAGCTCACTTTTCGGACTCGGTTTGATGACTATGGGTTGGATGATGAGGATTCTGTCGTGGGTGGAGTGTGCTATAGATAGATAGATAGATGATAGATAGATAGATAGATAGTGATAGATAGATAGATAGATAGATAGATGGATAGATAGATAGACTTTAAGATACACACAAAACACATATATAAATATATATATATATAAAATATATATATATATAATATATATTTTATAATATATATATAAAATATATGTAAAATATAATATATATTTACGGTGTGCACTTGTGGTAGTCGGGACAAATAGAGCAATGGATGTCAGTAAACATCACAGCGAGTCCTCCTGACTGACGAAAAATGGAACAGATGTCAAGATAATGATGTGTAAAAAGCTCTCTCTTATGATCTTAGTAGTGTTCCTATGGCATATATTAGAAGTTTATATGAATTGGATTAATCGATTTTCTTTTATGAGTTCAACCATTACGATGAAGACTAAACTTTAAGATCGTTCATCTGTCACCTCGAGTTATAACTAACAACAGACAGCCAAGCAAATCCCAAAAGTTCCACATCTTTAATCGTTTTTTTCCCCTATGCCCTATAGAAAAAAACGAATAAATAAAATAAGTTAATCTTTCTGTATTACAACCCATTTCTGCCTCGGCATTTCCTTACATACCTCCTGCTTTTACTATCGCTCCTACTTTGTGAAGCGTTACCTGTAGTGATGCTAAGAGGCCCTGAAGTGTTGATCTTAGAGTCTGGCTAAAATATATCTCCAGTGTATCCTGGTGGTTCGTATTCCCTTCCGTTATAGAAGAATCGTCGTTGCCTCATGAGGATTAGCGAAGTAAATGAAGATTGTGTTGTATGTGAAGTTTTTGCATGGAAAATAGCGTAGTGAAGTTTTTATTGTCAGACAGCGATATAACATATTATCTCTGTATCTATTGACTCTGTCATTGCTGTTGTTTTTGTCTGTTGCTATCTTTGTTATCCGTGTTATATTTTATCATGGTTTACGGTATTAACTACTACTGCCACTATCATCATCATCATAATCATCATCATCATCATCATCATCATCATCATCATCATCATCATCATCATCATCATCATCACCATCATCATCACCATCACCGTCACCGTCACCACCACCACCATCATCATCATCATCATCATAACCGTCATCATCATCACTGTCATCATCGTTGGAATTGTCATTACTTTCATAATCATAATCATTAACCGTTTTCTTATTTTTATCCTTAATATTCTCATTCATTTTAATATTATTGTTATATTCGTCGTTCTTGTTCTTGTTCTCACCTTTGAAAACTAAGCTTTACTGTTCTCTTTATAAATTCTTGTACGCGTAGGTAAGTATCTGTACGCTCGTTTCTACATAAATTAAAATGATAAGCTTCTTATTTCAAAAGTTATAATAGGAAGAGATATGATCCTATTTTCTTAAGAAGCTTTGATATGGTCTTTGATTTACCATTATTTTTCACTTTAAAAGCCGTGGATTTCTTTTTTTTTCATTCTCCTACCTTGGTTCCAATCCGATAACACTCCTATGTTATTTCTCCAATCTTAAGCGATTTACTTACTATTATAAATAAACAAGATGGAAAATCGTACTAAAACACATCGAAGGTACAATCGAGAATTGCGTTTTCTACCAAACAACCGATTTCTACCACGCCAACGCTATGTGCTTCATTATGAATGCGCTAACCAGTAATACTCGCACGCATTTCAAACCTGTACATAGCACAAGTACATGTAAAAAGCAATTATACCCGAAATAAAAGTCGGTGTATTGCGCGGCAGAACCAATATACACTTCAGGGGATATTTATTATAAGTTACCCCCTCCCCATGCTACTGCCAGGGGAGGAGCCCTTCTGGGAAACGGAGGAGAAAGGGTCTAGATGCTCCCGGAAGACTTTTGGGAGCTGTTGTCCTCTTGTGGTTATGTAAAGCTTTTTACGACGTGAAATACGAACAGAGATTGAGGAAAAGCTCTCACCAGCATTTTCTTTTTAGTATATATTTCGTAGTTTTTTTTTTTTTTTTTTTTTTTTTTTTATTATGTTTGTTTACTTTCACTCTATAACATGATCGTTTTGGAAACATTAATCTGAATGATTTGTAGCCAAGGACATTACTAACGTAGATGCTGTTTTATTATGCTTTGTACTTTTATATGCCTCTTCCTTCTCTTCCCTTCTCATTCATAAGACTATTCATACATAAAATGTTGTTTGTGTATATGTATATAAACAAATAAATTGTAAAATAATATATATATATATAATATATATATTATATATATATATAAATATATATTATATATAATATATATATATTTTATAATATATTATTATATAATTATATATATATTGTGTTTTGTGTGTATGTGTGTGTGTGTGTGTGTGTGTGTGTGTGTGTGTGTGTGTGTGTTTATATCTATATATCTATATATAATATATATATATTATATAGATATATATATAAAATATTATATATATATAAATAAAAATATATAAAATATAGTAATTATATATATATATTATATTTATTAATTA
>NC_051403.1:43120836-43123336 GCF_015228065.2 Penaeus monodon
CTTCTTCTTCCTTCTTTTCTTCCTGTTAATTACACCCCCCCTCGAAATTTCGCTGCCTCTTGCCATTTTTCTTTCATGCTAACTCATTTCCTTTTGCGTGTGCCTGCTTCTCTTCTTGTGTTCACTTTTTATACATCATCTCTCTTTCATTCCCTTTCACGTTCTCATCCCCCCCCCCTTCTTAGACTTAGATATTTAGACTAACAAAAGAAATAGCTTAATGTCTGAAACAATTTATCATTAGTAAGAAGAATATATAATGCTATTTCTTGAAGGGAATGCTTACATCTTTTATGTAGTGAAGCTCTGCTACTGTATATATGTGCTTTATGTTGACTTAGCAGAATAAATAATAAAAATGAAACACAAGCATTATCAATAGTTTTTTTTCTTCAATATATGTAAACCAAAATATTGAGCGGAATAGATTAGGATTATCTTTATTCAAACTGCAATCATAAATGAAGAGCCATTTATACGAAAAGTATCAATCTGCTTTTTCGGTTTTGACAATGTCATAAACATGATTTATAATCAGTACCCCCAACATAATATTATAACTTGACTCAAGCTTATTAACTTACAAAATAGTTATATAAGTAGGTATCCACGCTAGAAAATAAGCACTAGCTGTGTATTGGCTTTGATCCCCCTGAAATTTACTTCAAAACATAAGAGAATCGGACTCAACGAACAAAGGAATATCTGGAGTATAAAGGTGGTGTTGAATCCTTCCTGAGGCTCTGCAAAAAGTTAAGGAAAAATCAATATACAAGTTCACATACTGCATGTTGAGGTGATGGAATAATGGATCGCGGATGCCGTTGCGAGATTGCTCACCCCCTCCCCTCCCTTTTACACAGTCTGAAAAAAGATTAATGGATAAACGTGGATATATATATACATGTATATATATATATATATATATATATATATATATATATATATATATATATATATCTATGTATATATATATATATATATATATATATATATATATATATATATATGTGTACATATATATATATATATAATATATATATATATATATATATATATATATATATATATATATATTATATATATATATATTATATATATGATATATGATTGTATATATATATATATATATATATATATATATATATATATATATATATATATAATAAATACATACATATATATATATATATATATATATATATATATATATATATATTGAAATTTATTTGTTTATATACATATACACAAACATACATTTTTATGTATGAATAGTCTTATGAATGAGAAGGGAAGAGAAGGAAGAGGCATATAAAAGTACGAAGCATAATAAAACAGCATCTACGTTAGTAATGTCCTTGGCTACAAATCATTCAGATTAATGTTTCCAAAACGATCATGTTATAGAGTGGAAGTAAATAAACATACTTTAAGAAAAAAGAAAAAAAACGAAATATATACTAAAAAGAAAATACTGGTGAGAGCTTTTCTTCAATCTCTGTTCGTATTTCACGTCATAAAAAGCTTTACATAACCACAAGAGGAGCAACAGCCTCCCAAAAGTCTCCTGAGCAATCTAGACCCTTCTCCTCCGTTTCCCAGAAGGGCTCCTCTCCTTGCAGTAGCATGGGGAGGGGAGTAACCTTATAATAAATATACCCTGAAGTGTATATTGGTTCTGCGCGCGCAATACACCGACTTTTATTTCGGTGTATAATTGTGTTTACATGTACTTGTGCTATGTACAGGTTTGAAATGCGTTGCGAGTATTACTGTGTAGCGCATTCATAATGAAGCACATAGCGTTGGCGTGGTAGAAATCGGTTGTTTGGTAGAAAACGCAATTCTCGATTGTACCTTCGATGTGTTTTAGTACGATTTTCCATCTTGTTTATTTATAATAGTAAGTAAATCGCTTAAGATTGGAGAAATAAGCATAGGAGTGTTATCGGATTTGGAAACCAAGGTAGGAGAATTAAAAAAAAAAGAAATCCACGGCATTTACAAGTGAAAAATAATAGTAAATCAAAGACCATATCAAAGCTTCTTAAGAAAATAGGATCATATCTCTTCCTATTATAACTTTTGAAATAAGAAGCTTATCATTTTAATCTATGTAGAAACGAGCGTACCATTATACAGATACTTCCCTACGCGTGCAAGAATTTATGAAGAGAACAGTAAAGCTTAGTTTTCAAAGGTGAGAACAAGAACAAGAACAAGAACGACGAATATAACAATAATATTAAAATGAATGAGAATATTAAGGATAAAAATAAGAAAACGGTTAATGATTATGATGATGATGATGATGATGGTGACGGTGATGGTGATGATGATGGTGATGATGATGATTATGATGATGATAATGATGATGGTGGTTGCGGTGATGGTGATGATGATGGTGGTGATGATGATGGTGATGGTGATAATGATGATGATGATGATGATGGTGGTGGTGGCGGTGATGGTGATGGTGATGACGGTGATGATGATGATG
>NC_051403.1:43128336-43130836 GCF_015228065.2 Penaeus monodon
ATATATATATATATATATATATATATATATATATATATATACATCACATGTTCATATCATTATATCATTATCTCATTTGTGGTACTTCTGTTGAAGTCTGTCATGATCGTCACCATGTGGTCAATGTCGACATTGGCAGCCTCTAGGCTGGACGACAAAATAACCACACTCTTTAGGTACGATCCCTGAAACATCAGAAGAACCACGTCATGGTTATTGGACAGGACTACTACTGGAGAAAGTAACAGTAACCTACTTCGGCATCTCGATAAAAGACATCTCAGGAAATGACTCACTTGTTTCTCCTGGTTTATTAAGACCCCATAAACTTCTTATGAGGCACCTTGTAGGGCACCTTAGAGGCCTCAGGAGACTTAGGTTTCTCATTTTCCTTGATGAATTCCTTGATCTGCTCCACGGCGAACTAGGCGTTGAGGGGCATCCCCACCACGGTGACGGGTGCCGCGTCGCTGTGCGGCATTTGGATCTGCACGCAATACTGCTTCTCAAACCGCTGGACGATGGCCCTGTTCTAGTCCATTAGCTACAGTGCCTCCTTGTTAACTTACACTGGAAGACCCACCTGCTCTTAGACCACGACATCAGCTTAAGCGATGCGACTGTTCTTCTTCCGTTGCCGGCGCCGGGCGGCTTTACTCATCTTCACCACACCCTGGGCGAGTTCCCACTGTCTAGCGAGCAGGCTAAGATCGGTAACCTCGCTGGATGTCGAACATTCGCTCTCGACGCCCTAATCAGAAAGTGAACAGGACTATTGCCTACCAAGAGACCACTGCTGATATTCCGTGCGTCTCCACAGCTTCTTTTTGATGTCCCTGACTTATTTGCTGGTCCAGGCACTGTTTTCAAGCAAGAAAGGACCATAAGCCTGCTTATTAAGAACTGACTCCTTGGATAACCCGTCCAACATTTTGACACCATCAGGCAAAGGATCTTCTTTGATGTGCATGTCATCCGGGACCTCGTGCTTCAAAGCGTCGTCGACGGCGGGTCGCTTAAACAGTCTCAGCAAGGGCTCCATCAGCAGCACAGTGTATCCGCGAAACTGCTCCCACAGCCTTTTGGGGATATCCACCAACCTAGTTTCACCTTGGCGCCAGCTGTTGAAGCCAGATACTGCGTCGATAAGGTTGCAGCACCAGCTGGTAAAGAGAGCCGTGAGACGAACCGTCTTAACAATTGGCACCAGAACATACCAAGAAGATGACAGGTCGATTGAAAGTAGAGACTCAAGTTAGATCGTTGAGGTAAAACTTACCAAAATATTTATAATCTACCGGCTTTTCATTGTTTAGGAAATTGAATTACATAGAGCCTAGATACTGAAGACGGGGCTGTGGCATGCTGATGTTACTGGCAATTGTGGCCATGTATCGGGTGACCCAAAGTGCGATCAGGACGCAGTGGGGCAGCCGCGGTCGGAGTGCGCCAGGGATCAGCCTCCATGTGTGTGTTGTTCATATTTTTTTTTAAAACAACCTTGTATGTGTATGTGTGTGTTTGTGTGTGTGCGTGCGAAATCTACTGTCCTGCTGCCATCAGCTTCAGCATTTAAACCATGGCTGGTTTTCCCCGAAACCCTCAATTACCAAAGGGCCCGCTTGGCCTCTCTCAGTTTATTATCGAGGGGTCATCTGGCAGAACCACCCTTACCTGATTGGATGTCCTTACTAATCAAACGGGGTTCAGTGTGCTACCACTTATGCAACACCTGCATTTGATTTCTTAAGACGATATGTCGTTTTCTCGCCGTGAGATCAGGCTCGAGCCAATAGTCGGAGCACAGGTATTTTTTTACAGGTGTCGTAGGGGAAGTCACCGCCAAGGCACAAATGTTGCGCGCCGAACCGCTGTTGATTAGGAAGGGCATCCAGTCAGGTAAAGGTAGTCTGCCTAAGAACCTCTCATTGGTGAAGTGAGAGAGGCCTATGTCCTACAGTGGAATGAATGGCTGTTAAAGAGGAATATATATATATATATATATCATCATCAATAACGGTATGCTCATGTTTGAGTAGCCGTGGACCTCTCCACCATCCTTCGCCACTAAACTGGATCTTAAGCTTTTCTTTCCACTTGTACCATCGACAGCCCGCAAATATCTTTGATATTGTCGCTCAGTCTTGTCTTCGGTTTGCCTCTTCCTCTGTTTCCTATCACCATCCCTGTCAGCAAGTTTTTCTCAATACTTTTACTTCTCATTACATGACCAATAAACTTTAATTTCCTCCTGTTCAAGATGTCCAACAGCCGGTCTTTACAATTTATTTTTCTCAGCACTTCATCATTCGTCTTCTTCTCTGTCCAGCTAATACACAGTACTTGTCTGTAACACCACATTTCAAAACTATTGATCTTTTTCTTGTCTGTCTACTTCAGCACCCAACACTCAGAAGCATATGATGCAATTGGGAAAACTAATGAGTTCAATAACCTCAGCTTTGTCCGTAAGCTAATGCTTCGGTCTTTCCAGATGTTA
>NC_051403.1:43138336-43140836 GCF_015228065.2 Penaeus monodon
TGCCCAAGGGAACAACGCACCGGCCGGTGACTCGAACCCTCGAACACAGATTGCCGTCATGACAGTTATGAGTCCGACGCTCTAACCACTCGGCCATCGCGGCCTCACGTACATATATATATATATATATATATATATATATATATATATATATATATATATATATATATATATATATATATATATATATATATATATGTGTGTGTGTGTGTGTGTGTGTGTGTGTGTGTGTGTGTGTGTGTGTGTGTGTGTGTGAGTGTGTTATATATATATATATATATATATATATATATATATATATATATATATATATATCATATACATATATATATATATATATATATATATAAAATATTATATATATATATATATATATATATATATATATATATATATATATATATAATATATATATTATATATATATATATATATATATATATATATATATATATATATTATATGACTGTCAGGTCAGGTGTTTACCTGCTACAGATATCACGTAACCTTGTACTACTTGTCTCGGGTCAAGTCGTCGGCGACTAAACGGGCAACCCACCAATCTTACTTGGTGAGGAGGGCAGCTAAATACCCAGTGGCAATAAAAACAAGAGCCATCAAAGGGCGGGGTCTGTGTGGGACGTCACCGACCATTTAGATAGAGATGGTGACCCGATAAAAACACCCGGAAGAAGGCAACGGCAAACTACTTCCGTATTCTGCCTAGTCAGATCATGCAACTCTCAAGAAAGAGTAGGATGGAAATGCATGATCGTCGATGCCCTCGCGCATGACACATAAAAAAATACTTTGCTGCCTCGATAGCCCAATGGTTACAGCGTTGGACCTCATGGTTCCGAGACCGAATCACCTTCCTGTCAGTTAATTCACCATATATATATATATATATATATATAATATATATATATATATATATATATATATATATATATATATATACATATATATATATATATATATGTATATATATATATATATATATATATATATATATATATATATATATATATTATATATTTTTTTAACGGCAGGTTCATGTTTTGAGCCGCCGTGGTCATAGCATGATACTTAATTGTAGTTTTCATGTTGTGATGCTCTTGGAGTGAGTACGTGGTAGGGTCCCCAGTTCCTTACCACGGAGAGTGCCGGTGTTACCTTTTTTAGGTAATAATTCTCTCTGTTTCTCCGGGCTTGGAACCAGCAATGACTTGGGCTGGCTTGGCCACAAAGTGGCTAGGCAGGCAATCGAGGTGAAGTTCCTTGCCCAAGGGAACAACGCGCCGACCGGTGTACTTCCACGTTGTGATGATTTTGGAGTGAGTACGTGGTAGGGTCCCCAGTTCCTTTCCACGGAGAGTGCTGGTGTTACCTTTTAGGTAATCATTCTCTCTATTTATCCGGGCTTGGGACCAGCACTGACTTGGGCTGGCTTGCCCAGCCAGTGGCTAGGTAGGTAATCGCGAACCCTCGTGACAGTCTTGAGTCCGATGCTCTAACCACTCGGCCACCGCGTCTATAATGACGGGTATTTCTCCATTTCACATGCCAAAGCCTGTTTTGCTTCTAATAAGCAGATACAGGTAACCTTAAAAAAAATGAAGAGATTTATCAATAAAAGACCAATCCCAAAGATCGCCATCCCAGTATGATTTGATTCGTCTGCGATAATGATCTCTATTCGTCTATCCTTTGATCTAGCATCTGGCAAGGAATCAAGATCTTTTGTTATGCTTTTGATATTTGTTTCGGAGGGTTCTGAACTGAAGTAAAATAATTTGTGCTTAGAATCAGTGGTAATTTTCGGAATCAAAATGTATTTGGCAACTGGGATTGATGCTTTTGTGGTTGCAAGTGTGACCTCAGCCACCCATTCTCCTTGTGCCTTCGTATCCTTCATTACAAACCATAATTCCGACACCATATGCTCGTCGAGAACTCGTTCAGCTAGTAGTCTACCATTATGCTTCCACATGACAGTTTCAAAGGTTAAATATTATAATCATAATATATATATATATATATATATATATATATAGATATATATATATATATATATATATATATATATATATATATATATATATATAACATATATGCGTTTGACTTATATTATAAATATTATAATCATAATATATATATATATATATATATATATATATATATATATATATATATATATATATATATATATATATATATATATATATATATGCGTTTGACTTCTCAAGGCGATATGTTGTTTTCTCGCCGTGAGTTCGGGCTCGAACGAGCAAGCATTTTTACGACTGCCGGGACGGGGTATTGAATTCGGGTCCATGAGGGTCGGAGTCCTGTGCTCAAAGCATATATATATGTATATATATATATATATATATATATATATATATATATATATATATATATATATATATATATATATATATATATCATATATATATATATATATATATATATATATATATATATATATATATATATTA
>NC_051403.1:43220836-43225836 GCF_015228065.2 Penaeus monodon
TGTCACTAAAGAACACCAAAATAATAATAACAATAATAATGAATAACTTCATAGAAGCTATATGTATTATTTATAGCAAAATATTAGAGGACAAGTAATAAAAAATAGTGATCGAAACATAATGTCGAAAACGAAAAAAGTAAAATGCGAAATCTATAAAACTAGAAATCTATTACAATATAATCTATAAATCTATTAATCTATAAAACGCTGCTGATTGAATATATTTCTGGAAAATCATCTCACCATATGAAACGGAACTCAAGAAACGCCAAAGAAAAAGAATATAGACGTTATTTTTTGGCATTTTCTCTTACTGTATACTCTTATGCAGGAAATGCGTCGATTGCAAAAAGAAATATCATTATCAGTTTTATTATTAAAATTATTGTTATTGTTAATGTTATTGTCGTTTTGTTGTTTGTTGTTGTTGTTTTCTTATTTTATTATCAATATCATTATCATTATCATTATTTTTTTATCATTATATATATATATATATATATATATATATATATATATATATATATATATATATATATATATATACACACTTTTTTCTATTGTGATTTTTGCATCCTTACGAATTTCCGAAAGATTACGTCCATACACTGAGAATAGAAAATAAATATGAATCATAAAATAAAAATCGCTTCGAGAGAGAACGAAATAAGCGTATTATTGAAAATGATGCTCTAAAACCGTAGCAATTATTTAGATTATTTTAAGCCTGTAATATAAATGAATAAACATATAAATGGCGAACAAAGTCGCGACGTATGATAGGCCCCTGGTCGCGAATTTACATTAGGGAGGAGCTAGAGAACAAATTCACGCAAATAAAGCAATTTAAATATTCACTTAAGAGATTTTGATGTAAAAGCTGATGTACCAACTGTAATATAGATAAGCGTGGAAAACTGCAGTAACTATTTAATTTTTGATTGTGGAAAATCCGCAGCCTAATCCATGAAATTATTCAGTAGGAGTAAACGGCAGCAGTTTTGCACCCATGTAGGCACCTCTGTATTTACAGGCACGAGTTATTTATTTATCTTTTTTTTTTTTTTTTTTTTTGTGAGTGAGTGTGTTTATTTGTTTGTGTGTGTGTGTGTGTGTGTTGTGTGTGTGTGTGTGTGTGTGTGTGTGTGTGTGTGTGTGTGTGTGTGTGTGTATGTGTGAGAGAGAGAGAGTGTGTGTGAGTGAGCTGATGTGTGTGCGCCTAAGATATAATCTATACCTGTTTATAAAAATGTGTCTTGTATGTTTTCACAGTTAAAGTGCATATATTAATCATGTCATGACCAATAAAAAATAAATAAAAAGTAATAAAGGATAAGGAAAGAAATACATCAGATTTTTTTTTTTTTTTTTACTTCAGTTTTGAAGTTAAGAAGAAAATATCAATAAATTATTAAAGTAAGTTTAGTGAATCAATTAAAAACCAGAGCGTTACTTCATACAAAGAAGATACTGCATGTAATAATCTACCTTCAGTTGAATTCACTATTACCTAATATTTCGTGTCGTAAAAGGAATGTATTTCTCTCTGGCTTTAGAAACTCAATCATTCCTTCTTATCATCCTACTTTTGTCTCTGTCTTTGACTCTGTCTGCTTGTCTGTCAGTTCTATCTGTCTGTCTGTCCGTCCCTCCACATACACATGGACACATGCGTATGGTAACAAATAATTTTCTTATTTGATTATATGTGACTACTATACATACTTTTTTTTTAAGGATAGATACAAATACAAAAAAAAAAGACATGTAGAGAAGAGAATGCTCACGAGAAAACTCACTAAATGCACACGCCATTTGATAACCGACCTGCAAAAGCGAAATGGAAATGAAATTTACGTCCGCGTTAAGTGGCTGGTGTACAGATGCTGCTGCAGCCCTTTGCCATGCGGGGAAAACAGGGGACAAATGGAAACGGAAAGTGAGATCTGGTTGACGGTCAACAATTTTCAGGTAGTTGGCCATCACACTCTCTCTCTCACTTTCCGTTTTTTTTCCTTTCTTTTCTTTTGGTTCCTCGTTTTCTCTTGCCATTATAGTTCGCTCGCACAAACTCTGTTCATTTGTTTCTTTCTGTTAGTTTGTTCCTCTCATGGCCAGACGGGAAGGGAACAAAAGAGGGTTATTCATGATTCTAATTTTCTGATTCTTACTTTTTAACTGTATCTTCCCTCTCTTTATCTGGTTTGCCATATGCTTGTCTTTATCCTCTCTCTCTCTCTCTCTCTCTCTCTCTCTCTCTCTCTCTCTCTCTCTCTCTCTCTCTCTCTCTCTCTCTCTCTCTTTCTCTCTCTCTCTCTTTGGCAGAATAGTGCCAAGCATCTTAGTACCATGGAATACAACAAGCAAACACTGCACCAATGGCAGTGTTCCTTGCTAACACTGCCATTGCCGTAAGCAGCTTTACCTTGAACATCGTTTTCACTGCCATTTCACCTCGTGGCAGTCTATGTTATGATCGCAAGATAGGATTTCCAACCGGTACATGGGTGCAGTTGCATTTCTATTGCAAAACATAGAGTATATCTTTTTCAGAGTTAGAGGTAGTGCCTAAAAATGTGGGTTAGTCTCATTTACGAATTTATTCTTTGTAATATATAAAGATATTGATTCAAGGTAATCTTTTGCACTATTTTTTCTTTCTCTTTATATATATATATATATATATATATATATATATATATATATATATATATATATATATATATATTATATTATATATATATATATATATATATATATATATATATATATATATATATATATATGCATATAAAAGCAGGCTTTATATGTTAACTACTTGGAATTACTTTATGTTAAGACGACAGGCAAGGCAATGTATATAATATATCTAGCCTCCATTTTTTTATTTGTTTTTTGTGTGTTTCCCTTTCCAGTCAGTAAAGATCAGGCGTTGTTTTATTCAATCAATAACTCAAAATATCAGCAGAAAAAACATCGTACATAGAAAGCGTTAGTATATTGTTTAGACCAATGACTCGAACCTTACAACAGGGTAATTCTACAACGCACAATCGATGTTTACAAAATTTTTGTTTGTTGTCTTCGGAATTAGCATTATGAGCACAAGAGAGAAAAAGAAGCTTAAGTGAGAAAGAGAGAGAGAGAGAGAGAGAGAGAGAGAGAGAGAGAGAGAGAATAAGAGAGAGAGAGAGAGAGTAATTGGAAGAGGAAGAATGTCTGTCTACATGTTTGTTTGAGAGAAAGGAAACGAGATTGATATAAAAAAAAAATCTTTCTTCGCCGTATGATTCTCAAATCGATAATTGACAGACACCTTGAATATCAAAAGGGAAAAATGCAAAGACAGGTTGCGACATCTTTTGGTGGAAAATGACTTTCGTGTATCAGCGTTTTGCAAGTTTTCCGTTTGTCTTCGTCCTTGGTCGTCCCTTCTTTCCGTTTGTCATAACCCTCTTTTCAATATTTTAATAGTTTTTGAGTCTGGGAGCAGCTTATTTAGTTCCAAAAAACGTAATCTTCCAATGCAGATTCACGATGTAAAAATATACATATATACTACGATATGCCTTTACCTCATAACGGGTCATAGCTTACTATGTATATACGCTAGAAATTTCACAACTACAAGTCTATTATATATACATATTTCATGCAAATGGCCTATGTCCTCGTGATAAGAAGTCTTTTCTATTAGCTGTTGTGTTAGTTTTTTTTTTTTCTTTTCTCAAGCACCCAATCTTCCCTTCCTGATATCATCTTCAAGAAACGACCAAGCGATGCAGAAATATAAAAATACCAACGCCACTTTCGTTTTGATGCGCCGCTTAGCCTGCATGAAGGGCGAACAGTTCAAAAAGTTACGATTTTTTTTCTTTTCTTTCTTTCATTTCTTTTTTTCTTTCTTTCAGATTCTCGTGTTCCTTTTAAGTTTCAAAAGGCAATCTCCTTGACCTGGGATGTTTTTTGCTAGCTGGCTTATGTCTTAAGATGCGTTTTTAGTGTGAAGGAAAATTCGAGACCATCAAACAGCAATCCTTTTCTACGTTCACAATGGTCTTCATTGTCTCATTCAAACTAAGCGAACTTTCTCTGTTTCTGAACGAGAATGTTCATTATCGGAATCAATATTCTGCTCACACTTAGACTTTACTCTTTTCTTTTTTTCTTTCATTTTGTTTCTTTTTCTAAGAAATACACCAAGGTGTTTATACTGTATTAGTTACAACTACACACATATTTTAGTTATGTTAGTTGTGCTGCCTTTCCTTATCACATAGTCTCAGCTGTTTTGCAACAAGTATAATAGCCACTCAACAAGATTTCCGCACTGCCATGATCCCATTCTTCCCCTTCCATGTTATAAAGAACCAATAAATAAATAGTTATGAATAATGAATTGGCAGCTGTACATTTTTTCCCTGAAATAGGACTTTTGCTTCTCATTTCCTGTACATTTTCCACCTGCATAACCAGAAAGTAATATAGTGTATTCATTCTATATAACTGCTGAACATTTTATGGTCAAAATCATACTCCGATGTACTTTCAGTAAAAAAAAAAAAAAAAAAAAAAAAAATCTAATTGATTTAAAAATCTCATATCGAGAGAAATGCGTATATGGTATAAAACATTATTTTTTAAGCATGATTTTGATGTTTTTTTCCATGTTTTATTCAGTATATTTGATAGAATTTCACTCAGATTTATTAATTCATAGATTCTGATGTTTCTTATACTGTTCGACGAAATTGAAAGGGACAATTACGTGTATAGGTAATTCCAAAAGTATTGACTGATTTTCACTCTGTCATATTCACCACGCATATATATATATATATATATATATATATATATATATATATATATATATATATATATATATATATATATATATATATACGTTGAAATTCTAAATAAGGGATGATTGACTTTACTTCATTGTCACTGATCAGTAGGACTAAGGCAGTTATCATATTCCACTTCGGAATAGTTCT